>NW_020682810.1:0-11658 GCF_002925995.2 Terrapene triunguis
TGTGTGTGTGTGTGTGTGTGTGTGTGTGTGTGTGTGTGTGTATATATGTATGTATGTATGTATGTATGTATATATATATAAAAAATGTGTATATATGTATGTATGTAACACACACACACACACACACACACACACACACACACACACACACACACACACACACACACACACCCCTCTACCCTGATATAACACGGTCCTCGGGAGCTGAAAAATCTCACCGCCTTATAGGTGAGACCGCGTTATATCGGGTCCGGTACAGTATAGTGTACCGGCAAGAGCCGGTACTCCCTGACGGACTGGACCAGCTTCCCTGGTGGTGATTTAAAGGCCCGGTGCTCCAGCCGCTGTGGGGAACCCCGGGCCCTTTAAATCACCGCCGGAGCTCCGGCAGTGGGGCTCGGGCAGGGATTTAAAGGGCCCAGGGCTCCACACAAATTTGGATATAATGCGGTAAAGCAGCGGGGGTCAGGCAGCGCTTTAAAGGGCCCGGGGCTCCCCGCTGCTTTACTGCGTTATATCCGAATTTCTGTTATATCGGGTCGCGTTATATCGGGGTAGAGGGGTGTGTGTATGTGTGTGTGTGTGTGTATATATATATATATATATATATATATATATAAATTTTGCCTTCCTCTGCAGCATGTGGATGTAGGTCACTTTCCACGATTGTCTGGTTATATCTCACTGAATCATTTCCCTGCCTTTGCAGGGATCTCAGGGACTGGTGCATCTCAGTCCCTCCTGTTCTCTGTCTGTGGTGCATAATAGTGTACTCTCCTGTCAGCTGTAATACTTGGTCTAGTTTTGGTTGTTGAGCTGAGTGGTACTAGTGGTCTGTGATATACAGGAGATCAGACTAGATGATCTGGTGGTCCTTTCTGGCATTCAACTCTGTGGCTCTATAACTGTGAGAACTAAGATCTGGTTGATTTTTATTTTAGAGAGTGGAGGCTTATGTAGATGCAGAGACCCAAAGAAAATTTTAATGTTCATAGATAATGCCAGCAACATTGTTTATTACTTGGTCTTAAAAAAAATCAGTACCCTGGCATCTGACTTTCAACTGGATTTTGGTTTGCATGGTAATAGTTTCTATTTCTGATGCACATGTGTCAAAATGTAACAGTTCAGTCACTTTAGCAGCCAGCTGACTGTCAACTCTTATGAAAGATTTTCTTGGGAAAAATGCGAGTGGCTCCAGTTTCTCAACTTTCAAATTCAAACTTTTCCAAGATTGTGACTGATTATCTACAAAGGTCTTTGAAGATAAAATCACTGTGTCTACCATGTGCAATATCATGTTTATGCTCTGAATTGAGTTTTTTCACCATTTTATTAAGGTTGGCCAGGAATACGAAGTCAAGCAGAACTTGTTCTATTTCTCACTTCTTATTTAAAATATCTCAGGGAAGATACGAAAAGAAATGTCTGCAAAACTGCTTTCTGAACCATTTCACTGTACAGAATTGGATCTGCATAGGCCGCATCAAATTAATCAAGGGGACATTGAAATGGGTGACACTTATTGTCAGAAGATGACTTGGAAGTAAGCAGTCTGTCAGCAATACTTCCAGTTTATCTATCATTTACCAGAAATAAAATCCTAAACAGATAATTCTTGCTTGTCCCCAAGTACAAAAATATTGGAGTAATCTATCCCAATCTCTTTCCATAGATACAAAGATATCTCCCGCCATACAGATTTTTAGAGAGATGAATTGATTAAACTTCCAATGGACACCAAGAAATGGGGGCTGATGTCATTTATTAGAAAAATATGAAATAGTCAGAAAATGAAAATCTGACACACTGTGTTCAAAAATGGCTAAGGGAATTGTTGCATTCTATGCATTCTGAGTCTCTGTCCCCTCTTACCCTCAGAAATTGAGTGGTGAATGTAGTGGCAGAGCGTGCTTTGCTTCCTCCCCAGACCCGGGTGCCAGGGGCTGCTGTTGGGTTCTTGGCCCTCCTCTTCAGCATCAGAAACCTGCATTCTGCTCCCTGCTTCTCCTCAGTACATTCAGTGCCCATAGATGTCTTTTGTTGGCACAGACACCGCAGGAGATGTATTGCTGCTAGCACCATTGGCTTGGGGAGGGTTGATCTGAGGATATACTTTACAAGGCCTCCTGATCGAACAGTGTATAATGATCTATTGGCTGGAGATCCATTTAAAGAAATAAGCCCAAGGGAGCAATATTGTATTCAAACTGTTAATCCTAACTCAGTTATTTCTTGACTTGTTCAACTTCCATGATGTTTTCTTTGTGTCAGGGCTGGGATGTAGGTGGCTATGCCTAGTGGTTAGAGTAGAGTGGAGGGCTGGGTCCCCACATCAGTTAGGGTTTGTTGTGTATTTGGTTGTTGTGGTAATAGAATATTGTGTTGCTATGGCAACTGAGTTAGATTATTAGGGGATAACCCAGTCAGTTTTGGCTGGCTGTTGGTTAGTTCTGTGTGTGGCAATAAATGGCTGCTTCAAGGTTTACAGCTCTCTGTGTCTCCAGTGATTTCATCCTAAAACTGTTGAACCCAAGGATATAACAACGTGGCAATGAGGATCAGATCTCTGTGCTGCCCCAGCAACAGAAGGAAGTAGAAGTTAAGGTACAACCCCCCCCCCCAAAAAAAACCCCAACAACAACGCTTTTTTGCTGCTGGAAGGGGGTGAGAACTGGCTTGTTTGCACTGACTGTGCAAACTGAAACTAAAATCATGGCTACACTTACAGAGTCACTGGAACCTTTTGAGGAGACTGTAGTGCAATGGCATGTATATACTGAGCGGTTTGAGCTTTTTGTTATTGCAAATGACATTATAGAAGAGAAGAAGGTACCAATATTCTTAAGTGTTGTAGGGGCTAAGACCTACTCCCTGCTATGCAGCTTACTACACCCTGTTAATATATGGAGATATACCTATCTCATAGAACTGGAAGGGGCCCCGAAAGGTCATCGAGTCCAGCCCCCTGCCTTCACTAGCAGGACCAAGTACCATCCCTCACAGATTATTTTGCCCCAGATCCCTAAATGGTCCCCTCAAGGATTGAACTCACAACCCTGGGTTTAGCAGGCCACTGCCAGAGACTAAATCTTACAGTGACATTGTGGAAATCCTGGGGTCCCATTTTTCTCCAAAACCACTGGTAATTGCTGAAAGATATAGGTTCCACAAAAGAGACCAGGAAGAAGATGAAACAGTTGTAAAATTTGTAGCAACTTTGAGGAAGCTTGCAGAACACTGTGAATTTAAGGAGATGTTAAATGATGCCCTACGTGACAGGTTAGTGTGTGGCCTGCACAGTGAAGTTATACGGAAGCACCTATTGACAGAGGCTCAGCTTACCTTACAGAAGGCCATTGATATTGCGGTCTCCATGGAACTGGTTACAAAGGAGGCGCAATCCATTGGTGCATCCCCTAGGATGCATAAGGTGTCACAAGAACCTACCCACAAAACTGTGGGGAGTCAGGAATGTTACCACTATGGTAAGCCGGGTCACCATGAATCAGAATGCTGGTGTAAGGACTTGGTGTGTTGACACTGTGGCAAAAAGGGACATGTTGCGTGTGCCTGTAAACAAAAGAAAAAGAGGTCTGTGGTCTGGCCGACCAAAAAGGGAAATTTGCATACCCTAGAGCAGACCCAGGATGACCAAGGAGATACCTCATCACAAGAAGTAGAGCCACTCCATGTTTTGTCTTTGGCAGTGGGCTCACATGAATACTGGGTAACCCCGTTGTTGGACGGCAAACCTATACGCATGGAACTGGACACCGGTGCAGCCGTTTCGCTGGTCTCAGAGTCTGTGTATAAAGAAAAGTTACAGCATCTTCCGCTTAAAGCAACAAAAACAGTGCTGAAGACATATACGGGAGAAGCTGTGCCCATGTTGGGCACTACTGATGTTAAGGTGGAGCTCAGTGGACAGGCTGCTAAATTGCTACTCTTTGTGATGAGAGGTAATTACCCAGCCTTAATGAGTAGGTTTTGGCTTTGGAAGATCCAGCTGAATTGGGCAGAAGTGCACCGAGTGACTAAAGAAGAAACCGGTCTGACCACTATACTAAGGAAACATGCTGCTGTTTTTAGAGAGGATCTGGGAAGTATGAAGGGGAATCACTGTGAGATTGAACATTAAATCTGACGGTCAACCAAAATATCTGAAAGCCAGAACTGTGCCATATGCCATCAGGCCGAAGGTTGAAGTGGACCTGGAGCGTCTGGTCACAAATGGAGTCCTAATACCAGTTACCCGTAGCCCATGGGCAACTCCTATTGTTCCAATAGTGAAGAAAGACGGCTCCCTCTGGATTTGCGGTGATTTTAAAGTCACTGTCAACCCAGTGTTGTGTGCAGAGCAATACCCACATCGATGACCTCTTCGCAGGCTTGGCTGGGGGACAAAAGTTCAATAAAATTGATCTGAGTCCAGCGTATTTACAGATGCATGTTGATGAAAAGTCCCAAGAGCTGTTGACTATTGTGATGCATAAGGGGCTTTATCGATACTGTCGCCTACCCTTCGGAATAACATCTGCTCCTGCCTTGTTCCAGAGGGCTATGGACCAGATCTTGTGTGGCTTGCCAGGAGTCTAGTGCTATCTGGATGACATCCTGGTCACTGGAAGGAATGAGGAGGACCATCTAAAGAATTTAGAGGCTATCCTTCAAAGACTGGAAGAGTATGGACTGCGAGTCCACAAAGACAAGTGTGAATTCTTCCAGCCCTCTGTTGAATATTTGGGACACATCATTGATGCTACAGGTCTTCGTAAGGCCCCTGCCAAAGTTAAGGCTATTGTGGAGGCTCCCCCTCCTCGAAATGTTCGCCAGCTTTGCTTGTTTCGAGGACTATTGAACTATTATGGAAAGTTCATCTCACAGTTAGCCACACTGCTAAAACCACTTCACGAACTCCTTGGGCAGAACAAAGCCTGGAAGTGGACTGAAGCCTGTGATGTTGCATTTAACAAAGCTAAGGATGCATTGCTAAATTCTGAAGTTCTGATGCACTTTGATCCATCCTTACCCCTACAGTTGGCCTGCAATGCATCCCCTTATGGAATGGGAGCAGTCATATCACACATCATGCCTTGAGGAGAAGAGAGACCTATTGCTTTTGCTTCACGCACTCTAAGGCCTGGTCCACACTAACCCCCCACTTCGGACTAAGGTACGCAAATTCAGCTACGTTAATAATGTAGCTGAATTCGAAGTACCTTAGTCCGAACTTACCGCGGGTCCAGACGCGGCAGGAAGGCTCCCCCGTCGATGCCGCGTACTCCTCTCGCCGAGCTGGAGTACCGGCATCGACGGCGAGCACTTCCGGGATCGATCCCAGAACATCGATTGCCTGCCGCCGGACCCGGAGGTAAGACGTACCCTAAGCAAAACAGAAACTAACTATGCCCAAATCAAACGTGAGGCATTGGGAATCGTTTTCGGTATTCGGAAGTTTCATCAGTACCTGTTCGGATGGAAGTTTACTCTTCTCACAGACCATCGACCCCTGACTTCAATTTTTGGACCCCGCACAGGCATTCCTCCATTAGCTGCTAGTCGTATGCAACGTTGGGCATTGTTGCTTTCTGCACACACATATGAAATCAAATATCGGAAATCCACTCTGCATGGCAATGCGGATGGTCTCTCAAGGCTGCCTTTGCCAGTCAAACGTCAAGATATTGCCCAGAAGGAAATCTTTTACTTTGAACAGGTAGAGAATACACCCATCACTGCTACTCAGGTAAAGAAGGCAACTTGAGTTGACCCAGTATTGTTCGAAGTTATGGACCTGGTGATGCATGGAACATCTCGACGAACCTCTCCAGTCTCACACAACCTTGTTACCTACATGTCCAGGAGGACGGAGTTATCAGTCCAATCTGGTTGGTTGTTGTGGGGGGAGATGTGTCATTATCCCACCACCACTGAGATCACAGATGTTAGAACAGCTCCATTCCGGTCACTGTGGAATAGTGCGCATGAAGGAAATTGCACGAAGCTATTTTTGGTGGCCTGGATTGGACAGTGCTATTGAAGAGAAGGCAAGAGCTTGTATGTCATGTCAGAGTGTGAGGAATGCACCCCAGTGGGTATCCCTACATCCATGGGACTGGCCTGAAAACCCGTGGCAACGTATTCACGTTGACTTCGCTGGCCCCCTTGAAGGAAGCATGTTCTTGGTGGTGGTAGATGCCCATTCTAAATGGCTAGAAGTCTCTATAATGCAGTCCACTACTGCAGAGAGTACTATCCAAAAACTACGAGGTCTCTTTAGTCGTTTCGGTCTGCCAGAACAACTTGTGAGCGACAACGGACCGCAGTTCATCTCTCAGGAGTTTCAAAAGTTTATGAAGGCAAATGTGATACACCATATCACTTCAGCACCATATCATTCATCCACCAGTGGATTAGCTGAAAGATTTGTGCAGACAATGAAACAAGCTTTGAAATCGGCAAGGGGACAGTTATCCATTCAAAAGCGTGTGGACACCACCTTACTATCCTACAGAAACACACCTCATGCTACGACCAAGGCATCCCCGGCCTTTTTAATGATGGGACGACAGCTGCACACTTGCTTTGATCTGCTGAAACCTTCTGAACCCCGAAAAATTGTGCAACGTCAGCAGCAAGATCAAGTCATCACGCATGCACCCAGAGCAAAAGACCGAACATTTAGCCCGGGACAGCCGGTTTTGGCTCAGAATTATACTTCTGGAGCTAAATGGGTCCCTGCCACTGTCATCACTCAAACGGGACCTGTTTCCTACACAGTCCGGACTGCAGAGGATCTCACCTGGCGGCGACATGTAGATCAGCTGCTGCCAGGTCATACCAGTCCTCAGGACACCACATCAGTTGAGTTGCCTGACTTCACCACTTCCGGCGAGACACCGAATCAAGAGTCACCTGTTCCTGACTTTTCCCCTCCATTACTGCCAGCAGCAGAGATACCCCTCTGCCCGGCACGAGCTGATACCCCATCCTCACCCATTCACCCTACGAACCCTGAGCCCATTGTCAGGCCCGCGCCCAAGACATTTTTGGGTGCACCAACACCAGAAGTCCGCCGTAATCCACCTAGAGACAGAAGGCCTCCTCATTGGCTGGATGTTTAGCTAGGGCGAACCCACGGTTACGGGGCAAAATAATCCCCGGGGTTTAGCCGGGAATGGAGGCAGTCTACCCTCCTTCTCTAGTTTAGTATTTGTTTTATTTAGGGGACATTCTTATTAAGGGGGGAGGAATATGTTGTGTATTTGGTTGTCGTGGTAATAGAATCTTGTGTTGCTATGGCAACTGAGTTAGATTATTAGGGGATAGCCCAGCCAGTTTTGGCTGGCTGTTGGTTAGCTCTGTGTGTGGCAATAAATGGCTGCTTCAAGGTTTACAGCTCTCCAGTGATTTCTTCCTAAAACTGTTGCCCCCAAGGATATAACAGGGTTCTGAACCAGGAGCTGAGGTCAGGTACCAGGATTCAGGCCGAATCAGGAGGTCAGGATCAGGAGACAGGACCAGGTAGAACTGGCTGAACAGTCCAAAGCCGGGGGGAACCCAGTTGTATGGTGACTTGCTGTTCCTTCTTCTGGCTTAAGTAGTGGGAGCGGGCCAATGAGGAACTCTAATGTTCCACTAATTGGGGCCTCGGGCTGGAGCCTTCTGTCTGAGCTGGACTTCAAGGAGTCCTAGTTCAAGCTGATGCCAGCAGGTTGCTGGGTGGAGGATTGGAATGTGATGACCCCCAGTATCCCTGTCGACCCGTGGGTCATGACGCTTTGGACACCCGTGTACTGCCAGACTACCAGGCCATCCCTGTTTAACAGCTTGTTGTTCATTGTGTTGTTACTTAGCACTAGCTGAGTTAGTCCCTGTTGAGCAGCAGTGATTGCCATTCATGGTCATTAGTGAGGTGTCTCACAGTAAAATGATTTTACCTAAAGTAGCAACCCTGACTTACTGCATCCCACTTAATCAGAAAATACTGTGAACACATTAGTTCATAACAATTTGTAAGTTGCTTCTGATGTGTAGTGCCTCGGCCAAAGTAATGCACTGCACAACAACAGAGGGAGGAGAATTTGTTGGATGCTAGGGCAAACCTCTATCCTTTTTTATTGCTTTAAAAAAGTCAGACTCTTTAGTGTCCTATACACATAATGGCATTTAAAGTCTTGTCTGAAAAAACCTATAGGAACAACCTGACTTCAATTCTGGGCAAGATAATGGAGTGACTGATATGGGACTCAATAAAGAATTAAAGGAAGGTAATGTAATTAATGCCAATCAACATGGGTTTATGGAAAATAGATCCTGTCAAACTTGATATCAGTTTTTTTTTGAGGTTGCAAGTTTGGTTGATAAAGATAAGTGTTGATTCATTATACTAAGGGTATGTCTACACTACCCGCCAGATCGGCCGGCAGTGATCGATCCAGCGGGGGTTGATTTATTGTGTCTAGTCTAGATGCGATAAAGTGACCCCTCCCAAGCGCTCTCCCGTCAACTCCTGTACTCCTCCACCGCGAGAGGCGCAGGCAGAGTCGGCGGGGGAGAGGCAGCATTTGACTCACCGCAGTGAAAACACCGCGGTGAGTAGGTCTAAGTACGTCGACTTCAGCTACGTGAATTGTGTAAGTTAGATCGATTCTTCCCCCACAGGCCTAAGACTTCTGTAAGGTGTTTGACTTGGTACTGCATGACATTTTGATTAAAAAACTAGAGCGATATAAAACATGGAGCGGACTAAAAGCTGGTTGACTGATAGATCTTAAAATGTAATTGTAAACAGGGAGTGGTAAATAATGAAGAGGATAGGTCTGGTAGAGAGCTATCTAGATCACTTAATAAGTTGGAGACAAGCAAACAGTGCTGGACAAAATGCAAAATTTGTATTGCCACTGAGTGGCAGATGTAGGAAGAAATATAGGAATCTTTCCAGCCCTGTCATGCTTTCTCTTGGCTGTATGGACTTATACCATCACCTTCTCTTGCCACTTTTAGAAGTCCCCGCATGTTCAACTCAACATTTTGGTGTGCAATTAAGTAAATGTGCAAAAACCATACCACATTGTGCTTTCACAAATTCATAACTTTCATATTTTTAAAAACATTTTTTGTAAACCACTCATCACTGACCATGTGCTTATGAAGAGGGGTGGGAAAGTCAATTTGAAAATTCAGCTGTTTAAGATAACTCCTCCATTAGAGCTGAATATTTCCTTTAATAGTTTATTGATAATTTTGGAAAGTTGTGAGTGTATGTAAATAGGTTTGTAATAGACATTTTGCAGTATGGGCAATGGCTTCTATCATTTTAAGCAGTATCTGAATCTTTCAAGCAAAGAGAGTTTCATTTATTTATTTATTTTGGAGAATAACAACTAGCAGACTGAAAGAATCGAACAGGTAGGTATTCTGATCGTGCTATTCTACTAAACTAACAGCCTTTTCAGGATTTCACCTTGGCTCTGTAAGTGAAGTTGACCTATTTAGTTTAATCCTTGTATGCAGAGCTAATTAAATTCTTTAATTACATTTTAAGGATAAACTTAAGTCCAAAACCTCTTCTGGGATCAAGTCTAGAAATTAGGTGTCTTAAAGTTTGCATTTTGAAAAGTTACAGGTTACCTTTCTGTGTTCAGAATGGCAGTATACTCCTCAAAACACTTTGTGTTAACTGTTTTGCTTGAGACAGCAATGGATATTTAAAAAAAAGATGAAAGGTAATGGTCAAATGCGTTGCCTTAGCATTTATAGCAAGCAAATATCCAGGGGAAAATCAAGATCCGTAAAGCAGCAGAAGCTATTCTTATGAATAGTCGTGTTTGATAATGACACTACCATTGACTGAAGTTGATTTAAGCACTGTCTCATAGCTCTTGGTGATTTCAGCAACAGTTAATCAACGCTTTCGTAGCATGCACCGTAACTTAATAGAGAGGCTGTCTTCTGGACACAATCCTGTTTATGCCTGAGTACTATCCTAGTGAATACAGCAGTTTCATACATTGAAAAGTAATAGTGAAAACTGCATACATTAATTTGTAACCGTGTTTAATATGAGTTTTTCCCTTGCTGGCAAATAGATGCATTACACTTTCTCCTTTTGTCATTTCATTTTCCCTTCCCAATGTTTCTGTCCTCTTGCTCCTCTGAGCATGCTTCTTGCCTCCTTTTCTGCTGTTCTCCTGAGCATCTGCTCCATTTCCTCATCTTGCACAGCATTTTGAGTTGCTTTGATTCCACTGGACGTTCCTTTCCAACTGGTAGCCCCAGTTCTACTATTGAATTCTGCTCCCTGTAGGTTGGGTTTCCTCAACCCCTCCTATGTAGCAAGAACCCTAATGAAGACATTGGCTGGATCGTCTTGCTTCCACAATCCAGTAAAAGCAACTGCAAGCAAGGACAAGGCAACTCCATGTGATATGTCAGCTCTTCTGAGACTGCCAGCAAACTTTCCGAGTGGCTTACTGTTTGACTTCTTTTGGGCTTCACTCAGACAGATCTGCTTGATCATAAGTAGTTTATTAATTTTAATGTAGCCTTAGAACTACTGTAAATTTGTTTTAAAATTGATTTTTTTCTTGTATCACTGAATAATGGGTGAGCTGTCCAACTGCAAGCAGCTACTTGGCATAGATTTCATTTAGAAAGAATTGTGTGATGCTGCACATGAATTATATCTTTCAGATTCATATTCGCTTAAATAGACAGGAGAAGTTTTTCTTGTGTGTTTCAATTAGGTCTATATTCTGGAGTGTAAATTCTGTAATCATATCCATAAAACTGTAATATGGTTAGAGTGAAAATCTGCGGAGGAGGGGGAAAGCAATTTCTTAATACCTCCAAGATTATCATTACAGTAATATGAATGAGATTAATTGCTTAAAGTAAAAAGCCGGTCAGGACATCTGGGTTCTTTTCCCAACTCTGTCACAATTTTGTGTGACCTAGAGCAAAACATTTAACTTCTTGTCTAGTAGGAAGGACTCTTCCACTTCTCCATGAGTGCATTCATTGAGGGGGAGAGGAGGATGGCTCATCTTCCTCTGAGCTGTCTAGCTTGGCTGCTGCTACTGGAGGCAGGATGCTCAAATGTGAAAGACCAAATGGCCTGACCCCATATGGCTCATGTATATTCCTCGAGCCTGATCAGGAGGGGAGCAGGTATTTTATACCCTTCAGTTCTTGGCTGGCACCATCAACTCTTTGGAGACTACCTATGACTGATGATAAAACCCAGGGCTTACATTTTCAAAAGTGGCCAGTGATTTTTTGGGTTGCCTATTTTCAGCAGGAAGGTGCTCAGCACTATCTGAAAACTGCAGGCCCCTTTTAAGGTATCATGTTTGTCACCCAAACATTTAGGCCACCAAAATTGCTAATCACTTTTGAAAAGTTATGCCTAGACTATAAAAAAAAAATTAAAAATATGGACCATACCCCAAGCAGAGCTTCCATAACTCCTGAAGAACTAGCATCTCTATGAAATCCATTACGGACATAGATTGGAAATCTGAATTTTTACATGGAAGAGGCTCATACGTGGTGATGGGTGGCAGTACAAAACTTTTAAATACGAGAGCTTTGTAAACACTTTATGGATTGGTATCTGAATCCATGCATATTGCATGATGTGAAATGCTGTTT
>NW_020682811.1:0-1892 GCF_002925995.2 Terrapene triunguis
CATTTTCTATCTTTCCTAACCAGCGGAATAGCTTGCTTTTGGGCCCTGTAGTGACTCGGCCTGGCTCCCGACGGCCCCTGAGGGGGAGGAGACAGAACAGACACCCAAGTGGGCGGAGCTGCCGGCACCTGTTCCCGCCCCCCGGAAGTGGGCGGAGCCACCGGCACCTGTTCCCGCCCCCCGGAAGTCAAGGGGCGGGACAGGAAGTATAAAAGCCCAGCCCCAGCACTCAGTTGGAGCCCAGCGGCCGGAGAGGCCAGACGCTCCTGCCCGGGCTCCTGCGAGACCGCGCCTGCCCCGAGCCAGGTACCCGGAGGTGGGCAGACCAAGCCTCCCCAGAGCCAGGTATCCGGAGGTGGACGGACCAAGCCTCCCCAGAGCCAGGTATCCGGAGGTGGACGGACCAAGCCTCCCCAGAGCCAGGTATCCGGAGGTGGACGGCCCGAGTCTCCCCAGAGCCCGGTACCCCGAGGTAGGCTGGCCGAGCCTACCCCGAGCGCGGTACCCCGAAGCGGACTGGCCGAGCCTGCCCCGAGCACGGTACCCCGAGGAGAGGCCCGAGCATCCCCCTGACCCGAGACCGGAGGAGCGGCCCGACCTAGACAGCCCTCAACACACCGAGGAGCCCATGGTGTGGGACCCCGCTGCCGAGCCCAGCGAGGAGCAGGTACCCATGGAGGAGGAGGAGATGGGAAGTGGCCCGGGGATCGCAGACCCGGAACCGATGTCAGTGTGTTGCGGGCAGGATCCCCACTGACCCCGCGGCAGACGGACTGCTGCGGATAGGGCCCCGGGCTGGAACACAGTGGAGTGGGTGGGCCTGTGTTCCCCCCTGCCACCCCACGCTGGGTGGCAGTCTCTCCTCCTCCCTGCCTAGGGCAAGGACTGCCCCAAGTGCTCAGCTCCTGCCATCAGGACCTGAGCCCCTGCCTTTGTTTGCTGTCCCGCCCTGACCAAGGGCCTGGGCTACCTGACTCCCTTTGCTGCCCCGCCCTGACCAAGGGCCTGGGCTACCTGACTCTCCTTGCTGCCCCGCCCTGACCAAGGGCCTGGGCTACCTGACTCTGTTTGCTGCCCCGCCCTGACCAAGGGCCTGGGCTACCTGACTCTGTTTGCTGCCCCGCCCTGATCAAGGGCCTGGGCCAACTGACTCTGTTTGCTGCCCCGCCCTGATCAAGGGCCGAGGCTAACTGACTCTGTTTGCTGCCCCGCCCTGATCAAGGGCCGAGGCTAACTGACTCTGTTTGCTGCCCCGCCCTGATCAAGGGCCTGGGCTAACTGACTCTGTTTAGTGCCCGGTCCTGACATAAGGACCTGAGCCCCGTGAACTATTGGTTGCTACCCCCCGCCCTGACTAAGGGCCGGGGCTACTAGACTTTGTTTGAGCTCAGCTCCCGACAAGGACCTGAGCCCCCTGGACTATTGGTTGCTGTCCCCCGCCCTGACTAAGGGCCTGGGCTGCTAGACTTTGTTCGTGCTCAGCTCCTGAGGGAAGGACTGAGCCCTGCGATTGTGTGCTTGCCCAACCCTGAGGCAAGGACTGGCGCCCAAAAACCCCTAACCCTACGTGGTAGGTGCCCCGCCCTGACTGAGGGCCGGGGCTTAGCTAGTCACGGTATTGGCCCAGCCTACAGGGAGGCTCTGAGCCCCTCGGACCCTTGCGTGTGGCCCCGCACTGAGCTAGCGTTTGGGGCCCGTTTAACCGTGTACTTTTGTTTAGCCCCTGCCTGAGGGGCGGAGCCCCGAAACTTTTGGATCCCGAGGACCGATTTGGGGCCGCCTAGTGAATCGGCCTGGCTCCCGACGGCCCCTAAGAGGGCCCAGCTCCCGCACCGGACTATTACAGGCCCTTAATAGTGTCCCTTTGAAAAACTGCCAACTCTCCTCAGTTG
>NW_020682812.1:0-2096 GCF_002925995.2 Terrapene triunguis
CCTGGAACATCAGGTTGTTACAGACACAGCTGAAGTGTTCGCAAATCAGTCAGTTCCTCTCTAGTCATGAAACAAATACACTTCCCCTTTGAAAAATATGGAGACCAAACTCACTTGAGAAACGCACCAGAAACTGATGAACTCTTGACCCTGAATTTTGAGACTTACTTATGCTACCCTCTAAGCTGCTTCCCTTTTTGCTAAACGTGAGAAACAACGTGCAATAACTTGCAGGTCAAACACCTGAGTGGATGATGCTGATACCAGAGAAATTCCCCAGACTCCATTGTGTATCCCTGGCTTCCATTTTAAATAAGCAAGAGTCAGGCCCTCATTTGAAGCTGCAGATCCCATAGCACTAAAAAATCAAATTGGCGGGAAAACCAAAGTAGGGGAAAGGTCAGCAGATCATAACTCTGAGGTAAACAACGGCTGCAGGCTAAAATTAGAACGGACCGTTTGGAATGTGGGCCGTTGTCGTGCAAGAAAGTCCTGACAGGTCGGTATAAAAGTCAGTGTGTCAGCAGACAGCCAAGGGGTAGGTGGAGAGCGAGTGGACAGTGAGGAGAAGGAGAGAAAAGCAGAGAGAAGCTTCCCTGAGCGGTCCATGCGTCCGACAGCCGAATGGAGAGCTGACGGAGCAGCAGGAGAGTGTCCTGTCCCGTCCAGCAGCAGAGGGAGAAGACGCACAAACCCAAGGAGAACACAGCAGGGGCGAGAGCGAGCGCAGGAGAAACAAGCAGCAAGGGAGTCAATTGGCCGTAGCTCCCTCCAAGTCAATGGGGCCAGATCCCTGCTGGGATCAGTCGGCCATAGCGCTTCTGACTTCAATGGAACGGATTTCCAGAAGCTCCGTACCTGGCCCCACTGAGCTCAGTGGAGGTGCGGCCGCTTGACACCGGCTGGATCTGGCCCGGAGGTTTTCCCTTAGCTTATTTAAAAACAGTTCTATCCAGTCAAACATTTCTGGAGCACAAGAGCTTGTGATAAAATGTTATTTTAATATGTTTTAAATAAAGCATTTTTAATGAAAACTCTGTCCTGGGAAATGTTCTTTCCGTGCAGAAATGGCTTTCAACAGAAAAAAACTTTGTAAACTATTCTTGTTGACAAAAACAATATCCTATTAAAAAGGGAAATACTTTGGGAACAATGTTTCTCTTTAGCAAAAATATTTTCAGAAAAAAATCATGGTAAATGATGTGTTTTCTTGTGGACAAAAAGTGTTTGTGTGTATTTGCGTATATGTGTGTGTGTGTGTGTGTGTGTGTTTACATCTATATATAATAGCTGACACGCTATGCTCCACCCCAGTGCTAGCTGCATTTATGGGAAATAATTATTTTTCTTGAGAAAAATAATGTTATATATATAAAAATACCTGTCAAGCTTCACCCCATTAGTAGTTCAATTTATGGAACATATTTTCTTTTCTTTGCGCTCGGAAATATATATTTGTCCTGTGAATGTTTTTCTCCTGAAAAAGGTGAGAAATTGGAAATTTGGGTGGAAAGTAAAATTGTAGCAGGTTAGACCCTCACCCCCTCCCCCCGAGCCAGCCCACTCCCATCACTGCCTGGCTCACACACGAGGCAGCTTCCCCCTCTCAGAGCGACCAGCTCAGGCTCTCTGCAGACTCAGGCGTGGGTCCCACCCGCCCCTGGCTGGAGAGATTTCTTTGCACCCATGAGGGCTAAAAGCATTTTTGGCACTGCAAGCTTAGTGCCTGGAGATCGACTCCGGCTCACAGGACAGAAACCGTGGTCAGTTATTTGTCCGTCGTATGTGCCCCCGACTCCGACACTTCTGTAGCTGATTGTAACTCACCCCCTCCCCCAGCCCCACCTGCTGCCACCTTTGCAAAAGCTGCGGCCGTGCAAGATGCTGAATTTCCTGTTTCTCACCACGAGGCGCAGGGGTGAATGTGAAGACAGAGCCCCAAGCAACTTGGCATGTTTCAGCTCACCACAGAAACTGCAGAAAGTACCAGTAATAAATGGACGCCCCCCTCATGGGCCCTCCCCCTGAGAAAGATCGGGGCCCCTGTCATGCCAGGCTGTGCACAGACCTGAACTGAAGGATGGCAAAGGGTCTGG
>NW_020682813.1:0-1395 GCF_002925995.2 Terrapene triunguis
CTCTGCTGGAGAGCTCTGCATCGTTGCCACTGCTGCTGAGCTCGCCACGATGTCCAAACAGGAACTGAGATTCAAACTGCCCAGACAGGAAAAGGAATTCAAATTTTCCCGGGGTGTGGCTGGTCAGAGCATCCGAGCTCGGACTGCTGTCCAGAGCGTCAACAGAGTGGTGCACTGTGGGATAGCTCCCGGAGCTATTAGCGTCGATTTCCATCCACACCTAGCCTAATTCGATATGGCCATTTCGAATTTAGCGCTACTCCTCTCGTTGGGGAGGAGTACAGAAGTCGAATTTAAGAGAGCTCTATGTCGATCTAAATAGCTTTGTGGTGTGGACGGGTGCAGGGTTAATTCGATGTAACGGCGCTAAATTCGACATAAAAGCCTAGTGTAGACCAGGCCTAAGAAATGTAATGAGGTGGTCAGCAGCTCTTCTAGGCTGGGGTTCGTGGCCTCAGCCAATCATAAGGGTAGTGAATTTAAACAGTACTTTAAAAAGGGTGAGAACTGAGCTCGTGATTGGCTCTTTCAAGCCCAGGGAACTTTCTCCTAGGCTACAAGTTATTTGAGGAGCCTGCTCTTGCTCAGCAGTGAGTGAGGCTGTTCTTGCCTGGCCACATTTTTTGTTGTCGAGATTGGTGCCCAGACTTGCCATCATCACTTTAAAGAGCTGTTTCAAAAACCTAGTCATGCGCTTACCTAACAGTGCTGTCACCCCTGGCCATGTCTAGGACTGCAGTGTTCTGCTAGAGTTCAAAGGAAAAGGAGATGCTCTCCAGCAAAAAATGCCCCATTTTTCAACTGTTTTTTATAAACTTTCCAAAATTGCAAATTCTACCAGCCAACACCCAGCACACAAACAATCCAGAGTGAGCCAAGGATTACAATCCTTTTCTCCTTGTACTAAAACTCACTCCAAAGCATGAGCTACTCACCACTTTCCACTATCAAAATGAAAGTATTTAAATACAATCGTAACTATGGTGCAGTTACCGCTGCATCATCATCAGCATAGCCAGCAAGTCATCTTTTGGCTCCCAGCCCAGCCTACAAAATAGCCTATTCTATGGCCATGTCTGAGTCCTCTCCAATGTGCGTGATCACACCTCAGCCCCCTCCAGGCTGTCAGGGCCCAGGGCCACCCCTATGCCCCCCTCCAACCTGCTGAAGCCAGGTCCTCAGCCCCTTCCAACTTGGAGGAGCCACACAAGCATCACTTCTAACCTCCTGGGCCTCAGGCCCCTGCTGAGCCCTCTCCCACCTGCCTCCGTTCTGAGCCCCTTTCACCCCACTGGGGCATGGAGCAGGGAGCGGAGAATGTCCTCCCAATGTTATCTGCGCCACAGCATTCCTGGCCTCTTCTGAATCACAGCACGTTGCACATCGTAAACGGGA
>NW_020682814.1:0-1017 GCF_002925995.2 Terrapene triunguis
CCCCTCCCACCACAGGGGACCCCTGCCGGGCCCCAGTCTCTGCCCCCCCCCCATCGCAGCGGTGCCGGGGGCAGATCCTGCTGCAGCTCCACTGGGGCTGAGGGAGCTCCGAGGCTTCTCCCAGGTTCCCCGGGGCAGAGAGTCACTATCCTGCCCGGCCCCAGCCAGAGGCGTAGCGAGCGCCCTCCGTACCCTCCAACCGGAGGGGGCCCCGCAAGGAAGGGGGCCCCTAAAAGTGGCAAAATAAATACCGCATTCCAGTTTCTGCATTGTAAGGGGCCCCGCCCGGACATATGTTTGGAGGGGGCCACGTTCTTTGTTGCTACGGCCCTGGCCCCAGCGCTCCCCCCCGGGTTTCTCACTCACTGGGGGGCTCCGGCCCGGGGCTGGTCCCAGCTGGAGAAAGCCCCCCTCCAGGCCGGGCAGGGAGGAGTTAATGCCGGGCTCCCCCCAGCAGACTCCGGGGAGCAGCAGCATCTGGTCTGTCCCAGGAGCTGCCCCGTGTCCGGGCCGGGCTGCAGTGTGAAAAGCTGCTCTGGGTGACTTGATTTGCTACTTCGGCTGGACTGAGCATGCTCACCTGAACAGGGTGGCTAAGGGCTGCGGGGCAAAATCAGGGAGGAGCTGGAGTTAAGCCCAGGGGTGAGGCGCTGCCAGAGGGTAAAACCCGGCAGGGGCAGAGGGGGAAACAGTTACCGCGATGGACTGAGACACCCGTGTTTGCAAAAATAGGATGTCAGTCTCAGCTGTAAAAAGCAACAGAGAGTCCTGTGGCACCTTTAAGACTAACAGATGTATTGGAGCATAAGCTTTCGTGGGGAAATGCCCACTTCGTCTCAGCTGGGCTTCCCAGGGCTGGGGTCTTAAAGGCACAGGCATCCCAATGACTAGTCACGGCAGCTCCCCTCTGTCTGCTGTCACCTCCTGAGGTGCTACAGGAGACTTCATTCAGTGAAATATTTTACATACACCCCCCCCCCGAAACAGAGAATCCCTTATCAGTGCATCTGACGGCGT
>NW_020682815.1:0-4793 GCF_002925995.2 Terrapene triunguis
AGAGCACCCTACCCGCTGGGAGATGCCGTGGTGGTGGGTGTCTGTAACGTGACAGGTGGGAAAGGCGACTATAAATGTCTCCAGGGGTAGGCAACCTATGGCACGCGAGCTGATTTTCAGTGGCACTCACACTGCCTAGGTCCTGGCTACCGGTCCAGGGAGCTCTGCATTTAGTGTAGCTTCTTAAACATTTTAAAAACCTTATTTACTTTACATACAGCAATAGTTTAGTTATATATTATAGACCTATAGAAAGAGACCTTCTAAAAATATTAAAATGTATGACTGGCACACGAAACCTTAAATTAGAGTGAATAAATGAAGACTCGGCACACCCCTTCTGAAAGGCTGCCAACCCCTGACTCTAGCCCCTTGGGGAGGAGGGGGATTCTGGCCCTGGTCAATGCCGCTTTGTCCAGGCGCTCGGTACGTGGGTGCGAATGTAGTTTCCTTAACCGTGTTGCTCAGCACTGAGGACACAATCGGTGACCTGAAAAAACTCATTGCAGCTCAGACTGGGACCCGCTGGGACAAAATTGTGCTGAAGAAATGGTAAGTGGGTGAATTAAACGCAGGGGCAAGGGAAGGAAACACCTTAGCACAGGAGTGGCCAGCCTGAGAAGGAGCCAGAATTTACCAATGTACATTGCCAAAGAGCCACAGTAACACGTCAGCAGCCCCACATCAGCTCCCCCACCCCGCTCCCAGCATCTCGTGCCCACTGGCAGCCCCGCTGATCAGCTCTCCTCCTCCCTCCCTGCTGTTTCGTGGTGTGCAAGAGCCTCTGGGGGAGAGGAGTGAGGGCACAGCAGGCTCAGTGGAGGGGGTGGAGTAGGGGCAGGGCCTGTGGCAGAGCCAGGGGTTGAGCAGTGAGCACCCCTGGGCACATTGGAAAGTTGGTGCCTGTAGCTCCAGCCCTGGAGTTGGTGCCTATACAAGGAGCCACATATTAACTTCTAAAGAGACGCATGTTGGCCACCCCCACCTTAGCAGGCTTGATGCACTGGGACTCCCTGGAGCTACAGATTTCAATCCCAAGCAGGGTCATTTTAGCTCTTCATCCTCCCAAGGCAGGTAAACTGAATTCTGTGCACTTCCCTGCATGTGGGTGTGTCTGATGCAGTCTTCAGCTACAATCCACACCCCTCCCACCACACATACCCAGAGATGGCTGCATTTGAGGTGGTGTGTCTCACTAGTTTCTGATGCACTCTGGGATGGAAAGCTGCATATGAATGCAAAATCTTAAAGAATGCAACAGAAAGGGTGATCCTAGGGAGAGGAGGCATGTGGTGCAGACTTCCAGTGAGTGTTTATTTAAGATTTCTTTTTAGGTTCTCAATTTTTTAATTCTCAGATGTTTCACGTTCTGTACCTTCCCCATTGTCCAATGTTCCTGGGGGCTCCACTGACAAACCTCTCACTTAAAGTCTCAGAGGCAGGCCAGCGGCTCTAAACTTTGTAAAACAAAAGTATAAATAACTACAAATTATTCTGGATGAATGCTGCTGAGTGAGTTTTCCTTCATAGTCTCACCTGTAGTGACATTCGACTCAAGATTTTTACTTGGTTCTCCATCTTTTTTTCAGAATTTCCTGCTGTTCCCCTAACAGGGGATGGATCACTTGATGATTACATGTTCTGTTCATTCCCTCTGAAGCACCTGGCCTTGACCACTGTCGGAAGACAGGATACTGGGCTAGATGGACCTTTGGTCTGACCCAGTATGGCCATTCTAACTTCTATATGTGAAGTTATATATTTAACACTGTAACTGCACATAGGCAGTCTCTTCCCTTTCCCCATGGAATTCATGATTGGCATTTGTTAAAAAAACACTGTTTCAGAAACCTGTTGTAACATTTCAATGATTCATTTTCTAATGTAATAACTGATACCAGCAAACCTCTGGGTATTATCACAATTGTTCCATTCTTATTGACTACACTTCCTTTTGTTAATTCTTGTATTACACTTCTGTTCTTGACTAACTTCCTTTTTAAAACGTTTGTGCAGGTACACAATCTTCAAGGACCATGTATCACTGGGAGACTGTATCCTTGAACATTAGAATAGTCCAAGTAAACTGCAGCTTCTGGAGAAACCCTTTGTCTAGTTAAAATAACTGTCACTTACAAGATCCACAACCTAAGTAATGGAGTGACAGGCACATTATAAATACATAGCTAGACAGAGACCCTTCCTAATCTGACATAGTTGCTTGTCACAAACCAGAGGTCTTGCTTATCCCCTTGGCTACTGGTGACTGATGGTATTGATAGGCTATCATAAGATAACCGGTGAATCTACAGGAAAAAGTCCCTTACTAAACTGAGTGGGGTAGCATATGACGGGGACTAATATGTGGAGTTAAGATGCTGCTGCTTCTAATGTTGATGCTTACAATGTCTCATATGACTCATGTTCCCTTCCATAACACTAGCAGTTTAGTTTGTCCATTTGGGACCGAAACACACACCAGTAGTAAAGTGGGAAGGCAAATTCTGTTAAGAATTTGTACAATGTATCAAAGAATAAATTTGCTGCTGTAGTTTATTTTGAATTATTGAGCTGGTAGAAACTTAATGCCTTCTTCCATTTGAGTTTGAGCATTTCCTGTGGAATTCCCCTTAACTCATTCCTTCCAGATGAAATCCATGATGGCATGAACCTGGAGTTATATTATCAGTAGCCTTGACTCTAGCTGCAGTTGCACATGGCAGGCATCACTTTTCTATTTTTTTTCTAATATAAAACTTGTCTATAAACTTTATTTCATGTAAGGTAAAAATTAAAAGCTCAAGTTGTGCATGTAGTTTTATCAGATGTCTTTAGCTTTGATGGCAATAAAACTAGCTGCAAATTTGTAAGAAGGTAGATTTTGTTTTAAAAAATTGTTTGTAATAAAGGTCTCCTGACAACTTCAGTGTCCTACTCCTGGCTTTTTAAGTTAGAAGAAATCTCTCTTCCTCAGTAACTGCCACAGCAGCCCTAATGAATACAGCTGTTGGAAAGCAGTGGTGGTGTTCTAGGCCATTTAGCTTTCTGGAATAAGATGAATACTATAGCACTCTCCATGCATCTGCTGAGAGGGACTCTCTTCTAGTTAGCTTAAGCAGCACAAACACAAGCAAATGTATCTGTCATTTAAAATTTAGATTTTTCTCTTTTTTAAAAGAAACTTTGCAGTAGTTCTGTGGTTAAGCTACGATCCAGGCAGGAACATGCAAACAGCAACTCCCATCACGTTTGTTTCTATAACAGCCTCTGCCCAAGCTATAGGCATCCTGTGTTGGTAGGTACTATAACCTTGTATATGCTCTGCCCTATCATTCTCACTGAACCTTCAAACACAACCTCCCCCGCCCCTCCAAAATCCCACTCCAAACTGTTCGTTCAGCTCTGTGATTGGCTAGGATCCTGAGAATTTACATCAATGAGACATGATTGGCAGTGAGAGGAGAGCAATTGATTAAAAAGCACTTTAACAAATAACCGCAATAGTAATAATAGATTTCTGAATACCTTCATTCTTAACCCAGGCCATCTCCTAGTTTCCATGGTAAAGTCTGTCTGGTACGACTTCTGTCACAGCTGTTGTATTTATCCCCTTGTAACCCTTTGCCTGGCTCCTTTAATATAATTTTTAACTAGATCCACCCTGTACGTCCTTGTACCTCTACTGGAATAAGGAACTAGTTGCATTCGCAGCAGCACAAACTGAAATATCTTCTTGAATTCCTATCTCATTGCCTGTTGCTGCTCCATCTGCTGGACTTTTGGTGACTTACTTTCTCAGACACCTGTGCTTCACTTTCCTCTATTTTACCTGTAGTGACTTCTCCCCTGTCTTCTAAATTTTGGTTATTCATCCCTTTGAGCTATTTTTAATTATGCATCAATGGAGTTCCTTCCTGCTGCTCTCTGTGAGAAACCTTGAAAATATGAAACAATCAAAGATCACCCAGCAGTTCACAAAACAAAAATGGAAAGCAAGTTAATGACCAAACAAACATGTAACCCTTGTCCCGTGATCCTTTTAATCGTGAATCCGAGATGTTTTTAAGACTAGAAATTTGTTTAACATTGTAGATAGATAACACTTCCTGGTGTATTTTGGGGGGGAACACGTGCTTGCTAATAGTCATGTGATACCCCTTCTAACACCAAACAGCAACAGTTCATCTTTAGTTTGCACTACAAGCTACTACGGTACTACCTCCCCACATGGCTCGGTACAGGAACCCCCGACAGCAGCTGGCCGTGGCGTTCTCTCCTTGTCCCTCCCCGGCTTCCATCCCCGTCACGTGGGCCTGAGACTCCGGAATCGCTTCCGGGATCATTGCGGCCTTTCGCCCGTAGCCAATCACTGATCTTCTGCGCCAATGAGACAGGGTCTAGCGAGGGGGCGGGACCTCCGCTTTTTTGAACCAATGGGAGCCGGCGGGGGTGGGGCCTCGGTCTCCTCTGCGCCAACGGGAGGCGGTGGCGCCCGGCGGGCGGGGTTGGGCGCGGGAAGGCGGAGCGGGCGCGGCGGAGGAAAGATGGCGGAGGAGGAGAAGCTGCCCTCGGGCTGGGAGAAGCGCATGAGCCGCAGCTCAGGTACCGCGGCCGAGCGGGGGCCCAGGCGCTGGGGCCGATGGGGGGGCCGGGAATGGAGGGGCCGGGGTTGGGGGCCGAGCCTGGGGCCGGGCCGGGCGGGTAGGAGGCGGACTCGGGCCGGGCCGGGAATGGAGGGGCCCGGGTTGGGGCTGGAGGCGGGGCCGATTGGGGGCCTGGCGGAGGGGGGCGGG
>NW_020682816.1:0-1178 GCF_002925995.2 Terrapene triunguis
TATTGGAAAGTGCTGGGAGAAGCCCCCAGCAAAAGCTGCTCTGACAGCGCTAAGCAGCGTCTGACCATATTATATATAATATTTCAGCTATTCTATTATGTCACAATCTGATCTGAGTAAATGTGCTAGGACACCTCATATTATGCACTCCTCCTAGTGACACTCTCCAATGGATCCCCATCCTCGACCCACCGTGAGGTAGGTAGGAGCAGATCATTATTATCCCTACTTGAAAGAGGGAGAAGCTAAGGCTGAGAAAGGAGAATTGACTTGTCTTAGGTCACACAGCCAGTCAGTGGCAGAGTTGGGAATAGGACCCAAGAGCCCTGATTTTCAAACTAACCATCGGATCTTGAATTTCATACATTGAATGACCTGAATAAAGTGCTCTCAGATGAGTTCCAGACCAACAACAGTGCACAGTAATTATTCAGCAAGTATTTGAGGAGAACTGCAATGTTAGAGAGAATCATGAGCTGCTCAGAGACAATTAATGCAGAGAAGCAGCAAAATTCACTTGGTCTTAAAAGAGAACAAGGATCTGAGTCTCCTCCCTGTCAATAACCCCCTGCTCAGCCAGTCAGGGTAGAGGCTGAGGACGGGAGGCTGAGGGTTCTCACCAGAGAGCCCAAAGGATGGCCCAGGTCACTGGTGGGGATCAGTGGCGTAGCCAGGTTCTAAGAGCAGGGGGAGCAAACATTAAAAAGGCGCCCCCCCTTGGCTCCTCCTCTGGCCACGCCCCCCTTGGCTCCTCCTGCGGCCGCTCCCCACCCCCCCCCCCTCGCGCCCCTCTCCGCGCCCCGCCGCGCCCCCCCCCCCCCCCATGGCTCCTCCGGCCGTGCCATGCTGCCGCCGTGGCCCCCCTGTGGCTCCTCCGTCTGCGCTGCGGGCTGCCATGCTGCGCCCCCCCTCGCTCCTCTGGCCGCGGCGGCCCCCCCCATGGCTCCTCCGGCCGTGCCGTTCCGCCCCCGCGGCCTCCTATGGCTCCTCCAGCCGTGCCGTTCCACCCCCGCGGCCCCCCCTCATGGCTCCTCCGGCCGTGCAGTGCCGCCCCCGCGGCCCCCCATGGCTCCTCTGGCTGTGCCATTCCACCCCCGCGGCCCCCCATGGCTCCTCCGGCTGTGCCGTGCTGCCCCCGCGGACCCCCATGGCTACTCCGGCCGCACTGCGGGCTGCCA
>NW_020682817.1:0-1068 GCF_002925995.2 Terrapene triunguis
GCACATTCCTGAAGAAAAACGTAGATCAGAGAAGAGTGTGGTGGAGGCACAAGAAACAGCTGCTGCTGACTTTAGTTCCTTAAGTCTAGATGATCTAGGACTGTGGACCCACTTGAGTAGTAGCCTGAGGGACTTCCTTGTACTGCATGGGCCCCAGCAAGAGAAAAACTTCATATTCCCCAAAGACAATGAAAATAGAAGTTTCCATCCAACACATTACTGGCATGAAATCCCCAATGGTGACAAAGTGGAGAGGCCGTGGTTTATGTACTCAAAAACCCAGAATGCTGCATACTGTTTTTGTTGCAAACTCTTCTAGTCTAATGTTCCAGCCACACTGGGTTCTACAGGAACAAAGGACTGGAAAAATCTGGCTAGAAATCTGGCATGACATGAGAAGGCAGCAAATCACCAGAGAGCATTCCCATAGGTGGAAAGAGCTTGAGATGAGACTAAGGTTAAAGGCCACCACAGATGATCAGTATCAAGAGAAGATTGCATCAGAGTCTCTTTGCTGGCAAAATGTTCTGAAAAGGCTCATTGCCATTGTGAGAATGCTTGCTACCAAAAACCTAGCACTGCATGGCACTTCAGATCAGCTGTATGAGCCAAACAATGGAAACTTAAAATTGTGGAGCTGATGGCTGAGTTTGATGCTGTACTACAGGAGCATCTAAGAGTCACCACCCAAGAAATGTACACACACCACTACCTTGGAAAAACAATTCAAAATGAGATCATACAGTTACTGGCAACAAAAGTTAAACTAGGGTTACCATACGTCCGGTTTTTCCTGGACATGTCCGGCTGTTTGGTAATCAAACCCCCGTCCGGGGGGAATTGCCAAAAAGCCGAACATGTCCGGGAAAAATACCGGCCGGGCACTTCCCCTCCCGGGCTCCAGCTGCTCTTCTCCTCCCCTGACTCTTCGGCTCTGTTAAAGAGCCGAGCTGCCCGAGCGCTCTGGCTTCGGGAAGCCCCGATGCCTCCAGACCCCGAGCCGCCGGCCGGGCACTTCCCCTCCCGGGCTCCAGCTGCTCTGCTTCGGCGGTGCAGGGTCCGGAGGCA
>NW_020682818.1:0-1626 GCF_002925995.2 Terrapene triunguis
GCGGGGCTGGCTGCAGGCAGGGCAGGGGGTGCGGCAGGGGCTGGAGATGGGTTGGCTGTGGGCAGGGCAGGGGGTGTGGGCAGAGGGTGCGGGGCTGGCTGCGGTCAGGGGTTGTGGGCATAGGTGCCAACTCCAGGGGTGCTCCGGGGCTGAAGCACCATGGGGAAAAATTGGTGGGTACAGAGCACCCACCGGCAGTTCCCTGCCGTGCCCCCCCGACCCAGCTCACCTCCACTCTGCCTCCTCCCCTGAGCGGAGGTGAACTGGGGCTGGGAGCGGTTCCTCTGCACCCTCCCCCCCCGGGTTACTTCCTTTCCTGCGGCCCTCCCCCACCAGCTCACCTCCACTCTGCTTCCTCCCCCGAGCGCGCCGCCGCTCCACTTCTCCCCCCTCCCTCTCAGGCTTGCTGCAGATCAGCTGTTTCCACGGCAAGCCTGGGAGGGAGGGGGGTGGAGGGGAAATGTGGCGCACCCGGGGGAGGAGGTGGGGCCAGGGATTTGGGGAAGGGGTTGGAATACGGGCGGGGCCGCAGACTGGGAGCGGGGGGTGCGAGCACCCACGGGCGCCAGGTAAAGTCGGCGCCTATTGGTGTGGGGCTGGCTGGAGGCAGGGCAGGGGGTGTGTGGGGCTGGCTGGCTGCGGGCAGGGGGTGCGGGGCTGGCTGGAGACAGGGCAGGGGGTGTGTGGGGTTGGCTGCGGGCAGGGTGGCGGGTACTCACGGGGAGAGCGGCTCGGGGCAACAGCGCACGGAGCAGCCCAGCAGAGCAGCTCGGGAGCCCCAGGGCCAGGGGAGCAGCACAGCACCAGGGCCCGCTTGGCTCCCGCGCCCACAGCGCCACGCCGCGCCCCCGGCCGGAAGAGGAATGACATCACTTCCTGGCCGGCCAGAGCCCATCAAAGCCACAGCGCCCCCACACACAGCGGGGGGAAGCGGGTTACACGTTTAGCCGGGGCTGGGCGAGCATCCCAGACAGGCAGCTCCTGCAGGTAACTCTAGGCTTACCATGCCTCCCTATTTTCCTGGACACGTTCGGCTTTTTGGAAATTCCTCCCGGAAGGCGATTTAAGAACCAAGAAGCCCGACATGTCCGGGAACCCTAGGAGTGGTAGTGTCCGCTGCCCCCATCTCCAACCAGCCAGGGCGGCCCCGCGGCACCATGGGAGTGATAGTGTCCGCTAGGGTTACCATTCGTCCGGATTCCCCCGGACATGTCCGGATTTTTGAGCTAAAAATAGTGTCCGGGGGAAATTTGTAAATGTCCGGACTTCCCCCCCCCCCCCCCATGCAGAGCGCGCGCGGCTAACTGGGCAGCCGGCCGGATGGTGCCACTTACATGAGGCTCTGACAGCCAGAGAGAGCCCCTCCTCCGCTTCCCTGCAGCTGAGATCACTCCCTCCCCTCCCTCCCTCCCTGCATTCGCAGATCGCCTCCGACAGTCTGGAGCTCCTCCCCCGCTCCTCCTCCCCTGCTCCCCAGAGTGCCGGGACGAACGGCTCAGGCCGTTCCTGAGCAAGCTCACAGAGACATTAGGCGAAGGCCAACAACAAGGGGGCCAGGGGGTCGGAGAAGGGGCAGAGAGGTTTTGGAGGGGGCAGTCAAGAGACGGGGGGGGGGGGGGTGGGGGG
>NW_020682819.1:0-3055 GCF_002925995.2 Terrapene triunguis
GGGCGGGCGGCGGCTCCGGCTCCTCCCTCCCTGCGCGGGGACCGCCGGGGAGGCTCCTTACCGGCCAGGATCGCCTTGCCCGGGTGGGTGAGCTTGGTTCCTGCGGTGGCTGAGGCGGCAGCCCCGGCCCGAGGAACCGCTGGCTGAGCGCACATGGAGGCGGCTCTGTCTGCGCCCTCCCGCATCGCAATTCAATCGCCCCCGCGGCCGCCCCGCTGTTCTGCCCGCCAATGTGCGAACGATCTCGGCTGCCCCCATCGGCCGCCCTGCTTTGCATATTCATGAGACCTTATGAATATCGATGAGTGGTGCAGCGGGGCGGGCTCAGCCTGGGGGCAGCTGATTGGCTGCGGGGATAGTGCGGCTCGGGGATTGGCTGGCTGTGGGTGAGGCGAGGGGGGCGGGGCGGGGAGATGCTGCAGGGTCTGTGCATTGAGCGGGATGCTGCAACCAAGGACCAGTGCATTGAGGGGTCGGGGAGGGGGGCCTCATCAAGCAAAATTCTTCAGCAGGAAAGCAGAGGAGAAGATCAAAGAAGTTGGTGGAGCCTGTGTGCTTGTGGCATAAAGGATTTTTTAATCAAGTTTGAATAAAGACTGTATCAAATGTCAAAATAAAATAATAATAATAATGCCTCCTAGGACAAGGGGTAATGGGCTTAATATGCAGCAAGGGAAATGTAGGTTATAGGGAGGGACAATCTAACCGTAAGGATAGTTGAATACCGAAATAGGCTTCCAAGGGAGGTTGTGGAATCCCCCAGCCTTGGAGGTTTTAAGAGCAGGTTAGACAAACACTTGTCAGGCGTGGCCAGGTTGGGGATGGACGAGATGACCTCTTGAGTAGAGCCCTGTGCGGATGCAAAATGCGTATCCGTGGATGCTGATATCTATATAAAGCGGAGATCTGTGGAGCTGCAGGGCTCTACCAGGAACCGCAGCAGTGAAATCAGCAGCATGTCGGGCCGTTGCTCGCAGGAGCCAGCACCCAGCCTGGGCAGCAACTCCAGCATGGCTGTACCGCCCCCCAGTCCTGCCCACTGGAGTGGGCACCAGGCTCACTAGCAACTGTCCCATGTCACGCTAGCATTTGTGAGCGGCTCCCAGACAGGCGTCCCTTCCACACAGCAGTGTGTGCAGGACCGGCTCTAGGCACCAGCAAAGCAAGCACTTGCTTGGGGCGGCCCATTTCCAGGGGCGGCATTCCGGCCATCCTTTTTTTCCGGGGCAGTTGTGCTCTCGGAGCTGCTCCACTTAGATGGGGCGAGGGCGCCGTGCCCCTGGCCGCAGCAGGAAGGGGAAGCTCCAGTCCTGGGATGCTGAGCTGCCAGGGCCCAGCCGCTACCTGCAGGGCCGGCTCCAGGCTCCAGCCTGGCAAGCAGGTGCTTGGGGCAGCCACTCCGGAGAGAGGCGGCACTTCCAGCTATTCGGCGGCAATTCGGCGGACGGTCCCTCACTCCCGCTCGGAGCGAAGGACCTCCCGCCGAATTGCCACTGCAGATCGCGATCGCGGCTTTTTTTTTTTTTTTTTTGTGCCGCTTGGGGCGGCAAAAACCCTGGAGCCGGCCCTGGCTACCTGGGGAGGAGAGGGCGAGTCCTGCCGGGGAGCCGGGACTGCGCCGCCTCATCTGCACACTGGCTGCTGCGCTGCCTTGTGCCACCCCTTATATCGGGGCTTCTCCGCACGGCCGGGTGGGGGAGGGGGTAAAGCCCTTGCAGGCGCTGGGAGAAGGTGACATCACTCCCTCTGCTTCCAGCGCTGCCTGTGAGCCCCAGCCCCACCGGAGCTTGGGGCGGCAAATTTTTTGCTTGGGGCGGCAAAAAACCTAGAGCTGGCCCTGAGTGTGTGCCTCCTGTCTGGGAGCATGCAAGCTGCTCACACACACTAGTGTGACCAGGGACAGCGGTTGGTGAGCCTGGTGCCCCAGTGGGCAGGGCTGGGGGCGGAACAGCCACGCTGGAGGAGCTGCTGGGCTGGCTCTTGCGACCAGCGACCCAACATCCTGCTGCTTTCGCCGCTGCGTTTCCTGGTAGAGCCCTGCAGCTCCGCCGATATCTGCTTTATATCCGCGGATATCAGCATCCGTGGTTATAAATTTTGTATCCATGCAGGGCTCTACCCTTGAGGTCCCTGCCAGCGCTACATCTCTATGATTCTATCTGAGGTTATTAAATACCTTACTTTTATTTAATTTTTAAAAATTATTAAAATCAGAAAAATTTGAAAGATCACATTTCCTTTTCCCTTTATACTGTTCAGTTGCTTATTTTTGTTTGTTTATTATTACATTTCATTCAAACAGGGAAACTTGACTGCTCAGTTTCTCTTTCTGGATTAGCATGAGATGGTGTCTGGGTTCACAATAGCCTGGGAATGTTAAAAAATTGTTTTAATTATTAAGAATAAAATGATTCTGATTGTTTTTAACTTTAAAAAATCCTCTCCATCCATATTAAGTTTAATTAAAACTTGTGTTAACCATAATTTAAGTTAGGGAATAAAATTATTTGACGGTGTTTCTTTAAGGGTTCCCTGTGAGGTTTTAAAAATAAAGAGGAAGTTTTAGATACATAAACCAATAAACAGGATATGTGTAGGCTTGATATTTACAAATAAATATGTTTTACAAACAAAATATTTTGAGAGTATTTCCTCTTGGACTTGAGTTCAAAGTTTTATGTTTTCCCTTCTCCAGTTGATGGCATTAACACAGGTAAGGATGAGGGCTGCAAGAGAAATACAGAACACTTATTTCAGGTAAAAAGATTCACCAATTCTTAGTGGCTTTACATAATAGTTAATAAGCAAGGGCCCAATCCTGCAAAATACTGAGTGCCCTTAACTCTGAGGAGCAGGAGCAGGCCAGAGATTGTCAGTGGAAAAGTTCCAGAACCAAAAGAAATAATAGGATACCACTATGTCACACTAAAATATTTTCAGGTGGACTTTACAATCTGGGATGACAGAGACATACAGATTTAGGTCTGTGTGCACAGTCTAGCTCTTATGGTGATCTGGAATATTTCCCAAGTTTTTGACTCTTTCAGCTCCATTT
>NW_020682820.1:0-1985 GCF_002925995.2 Terrapene triunguis
AAAACTACTTGTGTGAACACTTTCAATATAAGAATACCCATATCAATTTAGCTTACATAAATTCCTCACTGGTTTAAGTTAAATCAATATGATCCACTTTAAAACTGAAATAAAGAGTGTCCACACAAGAGGCCTAATTTAGGGTTTTTTAAACTCACCACTACAACATCCTACTTTTCCAACTTTTGAATTTTTAATCTTAACTCTAAATTGCCTGACTTTCAAGTGCTTGGGGATTTTTCTTTTTCTGTTTTGTTTAAAGTTTACAAATTAGACCATTGTAATGACCTTTTACATTACTGCATATCAAGTTACAGTTTAAATTCTATCTGAAAGTTTTTGCCTCGTATCTTAAGAAAATTGTTATTTGTATAGCTTTCTAAAAGCATTGAAATATTGATTACCTGAACATTTTAAAGTAATGAATTAAAAAAATGTTTTATCCCATATACTTGTGTATAAGGCAACTCAGATATGAACCACCCATTTTGCCCGCAATCTGAATGTTAAAGTCATTCAGGGAGTAAAATTAACACAAAATGAGTAGGCTTATATTTTTATATAAACAATAGTACTAAATGGGACCAGGAAATATCAGGATAACCTGTCCAGCAAGCCCAAACTTTAAGAGTATGAAGATGAGTCAGGCTTCCTGAATTAGGAGCATACAAATCATCATTAGAAACTGCACTCCTTCAGAGCTTGAGTGGGACTGTCCTTTCTGCTTTCAGGTCTTTGGGGAATCTCCTCACTCACGTATGAAAGCAGAGTGAGTTAACTGCCTCTGCAGCACCATTTCCTTGTTCCCCCTCCCGCAGTCCCACCAAGAATGCTCCACTAGAGAAAGGGGCAGAGATTGTAAAGTCTCTTTGCAGGAGTGGGTAGAGTCAGGGGGAATGCTCATTCTTCCTCTTCTGACTTCATGGTATCTCAAACAGGTTATTAATAAGAGAAAGCAGAAAGCCTACAAGGAATGGAAGATGGGAACGATCTGCAAAGAAAGCTACCTCTTGAAGGTCAAGAAAGTGTACGGGAAAAGTGAGAACTGCCAAAAGCCAAGTAGAGCTAGACCTTGCAAAGGGAATTAAAACCAATAGTAAAAGGTTCTATAGCCATAGAAATAAAAAGAAAAAAATGAAAGAAGTGGGACCACTAAACACTGAGTATAGGGTAGAGATTAAAGATAATCTTGGCATGGCCCAACTCCTAAATGAATATTTTGCCTCAGTTTTTAAATAAAGGTAATGAGCTTAGAAGTAATAGAAGGGGAGCTAATGGGAAATGAGAACATGGAAGTAGAAATTACCTCATCCGAGGTGGAAGTCAAACTCAAACAGCTTAATGGGGCCAAATCAAGGGGCCTGGATAATCTCCATCCAAGAATATTAAAGGAACTGGCAGATGACATTGCAAGCCCAATAGCAAGGACTTTTAATGAATCTGTAAACTTAGGGGTCACACTCTATTACAGTAATGCTAAATATGTTGTTTATTGCTAATTATCTTCTGTGCCTTCTTTGCGACACAAATCCCCCTTGGAAACGCCACAATACCTCAAGTACCTCACTCTTGGGTGCCTGGCATTCCATGAAAGCTCTGTAACATAGGCTAGTTCTATCTCCCGCTAAGGCAACATGACCTGAAGGGGAAGCAACAACTCATTGCCAGCCTCTCTCTCTCTCACACAGATGCACACACTTTTCCTTCACTGGCAGCAGGAGGAGAGGAGAAGGCAATTCATGTCTTTATCCATCCCCTCTCCCCCAACACTTCTGGAAGGTTAGAAATGCAGTCTTGCTTGGTGACTCACAAATCATAGACCAGACCAGCAACATACACACTCCTCCCACTGTCATAGTATTTTCTTAATTGCCTTTACTTTTCTATCACTGCTTTCTTTCAATAATGTTGTAAGCATTTAGTCTCTTGGAGTATGTCTACACTACAAGAGTAGTTCGATTTTACTTAAATCGAATATGTGGAAT
>NW_020682821.1:0-2906 GCF_002925995.2 Terrapene triunguis
TAACTGCCAGACCTACATTCTGAATGTAGGATCAGTCTCCCCAACTGTGTTCTACTTCTCAAGTGTCATCTCCTGTAATAAATGTTCTGCAGGCCAAATTAGGCTATATTGACACCTGTGTAACTCCAAGAGCATTCAACAGGTTTGTAGAAATGTGACAGATTGGAATTTAGTAAGCAATTCTATTTATGGTGTAGAAAGATTCCAGCTCACACTCTAGGCTCTGCAGGGCTCAGGGAAGCAAAAAGCAATAAAAAACTATTTTTAACTCTAAAGCAAGCAGACGTGACTGAATACACAAAAGGACCAGACCTGCAAAGCAGCATGATGTAATTTATATATCCTCAACTCTTCAGAATCGAAATATGCTTTCAACTGTTCTTCCCTGCTGTAGAGTCACAATATTAGAGTCGACCGTAAACTAATAAATCCAACTCAGTTGTGTGTCCAAGTGGCTTATGCAGTACCCAACAGAGACTGGAGCTTGGAAAAGAGCAAGCTTGGTGAGACTTCAGACATGAAACTGAGGATATAGGTCAGGAGTTCTCAAACTGGGGGTCGGGATCCCTCGGGGGTCGCGAGGTTATTACATGGGGGTGGTGAGCTGTCAACCTCCACCGCAAACCCCGCTTGCCTCCAGCATTTATAATGGTGTTAAATATATTAAAAAGTGTGTTTAAATTTATTAGGAGCTTGCTGTGTGAAAGGGGTCTCCAGTAAAAAAGTTTGAGACCCACTGGTATAGGTTGAGTGCAAGAAATGGCAGAGATTACATTGAAATCTTTGACTGAGTATGTCTGCTGTTTATTATCCATTACCAGAAGTATAGTCTACAAGTGCCAAAAGTGCAGTTTCTGTAATTAGACTGACAAGAGTCAAGGAGATCAACTTGGTACTTCAGAATAATTTCCTCTGTGATTTCAACTCAACACAAACATGTGATACTGGCAGATAGTTACTTGGATTGTTAATATCAAGCATGTTTCTTGAGCCAAAGACACACAACAGCTTCCTCAAGAGAAGCCAGCACTCCTTAATGAAGGCACTGAATCTCCACCAGAGATGGACCCAGTCCTTCCCTACTGGTTTTCTCTAGTCAAGGACATGAATCTAAAGAAGAGGTGACAGGACAAAGTGTTTCTAACATCTCTGATAACTTATTGAATGTCAGCGATCTACACTCCGTTAAAAAAGCCTTGACATTTGTCTTTTCAAATGTTTTCTCCGCAACCAAAGCAGTGCAGCCCAAATCTACACAATTATATATTGTTGGACACAATAAGCAGCACAATAAAGGTTACAATTGGTCACTGAGTACTAATACAGTCTGGTGCCGTGGGTCACTTAATACCTTTGTTGCAAGAGAGAAAACATTGATGGTTTACAAAAAGATGCTTTAGTTTCCAGATGGGGTCAAGACGATATATTACCAGGTTCATATACTGGAGACCATCTGTGTAGATCTTTGTAATACAAAACGTGTTATCACACTAGTGACCAATATTTTTTCATGAATTCTACAAAATAAAATGTGTCAGGTGCAAGATTGTTTCATCGTGGCTAAATCCTGAAATATTCATGTTTCCCAATTTTCTCTTCTAAAACACTTAACATTGACTCTATTCACCACAAAGTATCTTAGTCAGTGGGACTTGTCATCAAATACTTGTAGATAATGAATTCTGGCAACAATTTGTGTTTCAACACACTTAAATGTATTATAAGCGTCTAAGCTACCCAAAATCGAGAAAAACTGTGTAACTTTACTTCCACTAACTTTGCAACATCTCCAAATTGAAAAACAGATTACTGAGAAATTCACAGAAAGGCTTCATTTATTATGTTTTACAGAGTAAGCAGTTTACCTATACCATATTTTCTACTAGCACTACCGGGGGAATCAAAAAATTAAAATCCTCATAGGTTTTATTAAGGATTTCTGATACCCTAAGAAAATTAGTTATATGCGTCTGATATAACCAGCCTATTAAGTGCTTATTATGAGAAACTAGGTTCCAGCACCTTCAGTAAAATTAGTGAAAAGGCTGACCTAATGAACATTCCTTATACTAATGTGTTACAATTTATTGCCTTATAATGTGGTAGTTAAGAAAATATTTATTGTGAAACACATACTGATTTATTTCCTGATAATCACTTCTCTTTGGCTAACATTAACAAATTTGGATTTAAGAATTTCCAATGTATAATCCAGGAATGACAGAGATGAGTTTAACATAATGTAGATATTTAACCAATCCAAGTTTATAACTCATAAATATGGTTCCTCAATGGATAATTTGTCAAATTATGAGCTGTTACTACATTTTGATATACTGTAGTTAATCATGTCACTGATTCTGCAACCAACTCACATGCCCAGAAAGACCAGAGTTATGATTTTTCAGACGTAACAAACATGATATACAGTATACTAAGAGTACAAACCTTTTGCCATGTGGGAAAATGAATAATTAGAAACTGAGACACAAGACTTCAGCTGACTAGGGGCTGCTCTTATCTCTAACAGACATTCTGCTGCTTCAGGTACATAGCCTTTAACTGCCAGCCTTATTTGCTGGTGTTTTTATCCTATACTCTTTTTATTTTCTCTCTTTTTAAGCACAAAACACTCCATTTATTTTTTGCACTTGAGTTTTTGATCTGCTTTTGTCCTTATTAACCTATGCAACAGAAGCAAATTAAGATAGGCAATCACATAAAAAGGGATTTTATTTTCAGAGGGGATGAGCACCTGCAGCTCATATCAACTTCAACTGTATTTGAAGGACAGTAGAACCTCAGAGTTACAAACACCTCGGGAATGGAGGTTGTTCGTAACTCTGAAAAAAAAAAAGCTATGGCTGTTCTTTCAAAAGTTTACAGCTGAACATTGACTTAATACA
>NW_020682822.1:0-1421 GCF_002925995.2 Terrapene triunguis
TGTATTTAAGAACCATGTGGGTAGTAGACTGACAAAAAGAAATAAAGTACATACTGTTTGAGTTTGTACTTTTATCTTTTCATATAAAAAAAGTGGCCTGAATTAATGAACGACTGATCAAATCATAGATTACCTAGTTGGGACCATCTAGTCTGTCATATTTTGATGTCTGGTCACATTGTAGGTTCTCATGAGACAAATATGAAATGAATCTGAGTTGAGGGCTCTGAAAAGATCTGACACAAAAGGGCAAAATGTATTTCTTCACCAACGCTGTAAGTTAGCTGCAGTATAGCTTTTGTTCTACAATAGGATATGTGTGTAAGGCAGCCAACAATTCTTTGACTAGTTTCTGGGAGGGACATTCTTCATTCAATATATTAAAAAGAAATGCTAGGACAGTATTGTATTGGCTGTCCTCTGGCTATATCACCCAAATAACTGATGCTTTTCCCATAAATCACGTGACGCGGTTTTGGCTTGGATACTTCTGATTCCGTTCATTAAAATACAGGCTACAATTTACAAAAAGGAATCATGAGTCATGAAATAAGAGTAACAAAGTACATCTCCTTCCTCTTCCCAAGGAACAACCGAAATGAACAAGTTATCTGAAAACAACTTAGTAAGGGAGAAGATAAGGGATGTTTACCATTTAAAGGAATAAACATACAGTACCTGGAAAACTGATTTTTTCCCCATTACCACTAACTTCCAAGTTATAATTGTGCTCCGTAGATAAAGTGCATAGTATTTTGTAACAAGTATTACCACTCTTCAGGCTTCCTTTCACCAGTGTAAAGATGAGACATAAGTGGTTTAACTAAAACCTCTGCAAAAATTCCAAAACAAATCAAGATGTAGTAAGACTAGCAAACAGAAAATTATTTTAGAACAGTTGTACAAAACATCTAGCTGTACATATGGTAACAAACAATTAAGCTAGGTAGGTTCACCTTAGATCAGGGGCTATCAGTTAGATCAGAGTTTTCAGCATGGTAGGGTTGTGACTACGCTGCCCTTCCCATATTGCTAAATGGGGGGAGGAGTCCCAGAAGGCAGGAAAGAGTGTTGTGGTATAGTCCCAGTATGGAAAGGGTAAGACTGAGAATGACTGCCTTAGATATATATATATATTTTTTTCAGTAAGGAAACTGTTTTCCTTTCTAAAGAGCACAAACTCTTTCCCCCAGTCTGGTGTTCATGTCAGATCCATTTCTTGGATAGCTGTCTTGGGTATCATGTGTCTTGCCATTTGTAGTTCATAAGCCTTTATACCTTTAAAGGCCATGGGCGGCAGGTATAATAGCCAAGGGGAGACTTTGCCTTCCCTAGTGTAGCTGTTCTTGCTGCCAGACACCTGGGCTGTGGTGCCCCCCCCCGGCCTCTTCCCCTCCCTGCTCTGATCCTTCCCTGAGGCT
>NW_020682823.1:0-2857 GCF_002925995.2 Terrapene triunguis
ACCACCCAAACCCCCACCGTACACATCCCCTGCTCCACTCACCATTTACCCCACACCTCCCAGCATACCCCCACATACCACCAGACTATCCCCAGCCACCACCCACAACCCCCCTGTACACAGCCCCTCCCCCCACCTTCTACCAACACGCATCCCCAACCCCCTCCTGCTCCCCCAACACAGCCCACCCTACACACAGTCCCTCCTACTTGCCCACACCTGGGCCACAAGCCACCCCCACCCTCGCCCCGGCACCCTCACCTCTCCCCATCACACAGCCCCCCCCAGCCCTGCCTCAAACACACAGACCTCCCCACACCACCCTGCCAAAGTAATCCAGCAGCCCCCCTGCAAAATACAGCCCCCCCCCGTCTTTCTGCACTCCTCCCTGGGCACTGCCAGCACAGCAAGGTTTGCACCTACCGTACACACTGCACCACACAGGGGTGGATGGATTAGGAATAACGCAAGTGCAGACTGTCCGTGCCTCAGTTTCCCCCCACTGTAAAATCGGGATCAGACTTCTCCACTTCCTGAAGGTGGTGTAGGACACACCCATTAATGTAAGGACCTAGAGAGGGAGAGTTACAAGTACTGATACACACACACATGCAAAGAGGGGTGGTCTGATCATCTTGGGAGCCAAGAACTGGAGTCTAATCCCAGCTCTGCCCCTCACTCACTTTGCGACCTTGAGCCAGTCACTTCACCTCTGTCTCAATTTCCTCATCCGTCTAACAAGGATAACCACCATTCCCTCACCGGGAGACCTGAGGCCAATGGGATGTTTGGAGAATACTTTGAAGCAGCAGAGTGCGAGATAAGAGTTATTCTTCAATGTTATCAGAGCCCCAGACAGTGCGCCCACTCACCTGGCCCTTGGGTCTCAGAAATCTTCCTGCCACACTTGCTAATAGCTAGAGATAATTTATGTTCGACCAGGGTCTTTGTGCCTTCCCGACCTGTCTCCTCTTACACACGAGCCCCTCGTGAAATCCGAAAGCTGAATTGGACGCACCCGTGATGGCTGCAGTTGCAGATCGGCATCACATTCTCCCGAGGTTATAGGATGACAGGCAACAAGAGAAGCCAGGGCTGGGACAGAGTTTATTGCTTTTCTTCAGGCATCATTTCTATTTTATAGAGGGTCTTACAACCCCCCCTTCTCACAGCGTCTGATACCTTTCACTAATGCATTCTGCGACAGCATTCACAGCTGGCCTGGGTTATGCAGGTCAGACTAGATCAGGGGTGGCCAACCTGTGGCTCCGGAGCCACGTGCGGCTCTTCGGAAGTTAATATGTGGCTCCTTGTATAGGCACCGATTCCGGGGCTGGAGCTACAGGTGCCAACTTTCCAATGTGCTGGGGGGTTCTCACTGTTCAACCCCTGGCTCTGCCACAGGCCCCGCCCCCTCCCCTGAGCCTGTTGTGCCCTCGCTCCTCCCCCTGCCCCTCCAGAGCCTCCTGCACCCACAAAACAGCTGATCAGGAGGTGGGGGAGGGAGCGAGAGGCACTGATTGAAGGGTCTGCCAGTGGGCAGGAGGCACGGGGGGTGGGAGAGCGGATGAGGGGCTGCTGACGTATTACTGTGGCTCTTTGGCAATGTACATGGATAAATTCTGGCTCCTTCTCAGGCTCAGGTTGGCCACCCCTGGACTAGATGATCACCAGAGTCTCTTCTGGCCTTGGACTCAATGAATCCGTCATGGGTGGTTCATGCTCTTGGTCTGGCCCTGGGGGAGAACCCGCTGTGCATTTAGTTTGGGCAGGGGGTTGGTTTTTTGAACAGGCACACTGCTCTGTGTTTGTCAGAGAAGGTGAGTAGAAGCAGCATGCCTGGCCCCTACAGCGGAAGGTGGGCAATAGTCTGTCTTAGACCTTGAGAAAATGGTTCATTACCTTTATAGTGGCCCAGATTTTCTCTACCCATCATTGCAGCTATAAGACACAAGATGAGCACCCAAAGGAACTGCTTTACCACCACTACAGAAGTGCCCTGTCACGCTGAAGGCAGAGGCTGCTCATTGTCTCAGCCTTGGCAGTGCCCATGTTTAACCACACACAGTTAGACACCCCACCCTCAGGCCTCTCCTGCCCAGCAAGTCTCTGACAACTGCCTCTGCCAAGCACTTGCAGGTCTGGAGTGAAATCAGAGCCTGGAATTTGGAGTTGGACGAGTCCTCCTGGGTCAGTCTGCCCTTCTCCCAGGGCAGGATTTCAGAGACGTTCGCCACTGACTCAAAAGCCCCCCCTCCGTGTGTGAAAACCCTTGCGTCATGAATCTAGGCTAGAAACTCTTCAGCGAGCCCCTGGCTGGTTCTGAACCAACAGAGCAAAGACCCCCAACCCCATCGGATTAGCAGGAAATGAGTGTTTATGACAATGACACACACAGCAAATATTGGCCAACGCTGAAGGGACGGGAACTGCCCTGGCCCTAAGCCCTGTTCTCCGAAGGGGCAGGTGTACAGTGCGTGGGGAGGAAGGAGTACGCGGCGGCAGTGTCAAAGCCGGGAGAAGGGGGAGCACCGGAAGACAAGGGGGGAATCACAAGGGGTGCCTAGCAGAGACCAGTAAGGGCCTGAGGATTGGGCAGCAGCAAGGTGAAGAAAAGGGGGGGGGGGACTTCAGGCATCAGAGCGCTGGCAAAGGCTCAGAGCATGCAACCAAGGGCTGGAAAGGAGAGAGCAGAGCTGGAGAAAACGGGGGTTAAACCCAGGCAGTAACCGAGCAGTTAATAGCTTTGGTCACCAAAGTAGTGGGTGCCGAGCATGCCTAGCCCCTCTCTTAGCCCCTATGCTCCCCAGGGGGTCTGCACTTGGCCTTCCACACCTCAGGAGTGCCAGCAGAACTG
>NW_020682824.1:0-2428 GCF_002925995.2 Terrapene triunguis
AGATGGCTACCCTAACATCTGCTATTGTGTGGCCAGGGAGGTTAAAGAATCTGAAGAAGTGAGGTTCTTACCCACGAAAGCTTATGCTCCCAATACTTCTGTTAGTCTTAAAGGTGCCACAGGACCCTCTGTTGCTTTTTACAGATTCAGACTAACACGGCTACCCCTCTGATACTTGACACCATGCAAGGCACTGCATTTAGCCGTATGGAATGGAAATCTATCAACCTCATGAAGAAACTTGCACAAATACAGACAGATATCATCTTCCTTTCCAAATGCAAACGGATGGACATCATACCAAATGGACTGAAGGTGAAAAATCCATTGCTATCTACATACTGCACAGACCACAGTGAGAGATTATGCCATACACTATCAAAGAAACTGAGGAACCACCTGATCAGCATCCTATACAGCAAACAGATAAACATCAAGAAAGAGCTCTCCAACCTGGAGACTTCCATAAATAACCAACCCTCCACACAAATGGACTTTAGTAAAATAAGACAGGAGATCTACATTACACACTTCACCTCTCTACAAAGGAAAAAGGACCGTAAGCTGTCTAAAATCGTACCTGGCACATGGGGCCACAACAGGGGTACCCCTAACTCACCTAGCAATATCGTCAATTTATCCAGCTACACACTCAACCCAGCAGAAGAGTCTGTCCTATCTCGGGGACTCTCTTTTTGCCCCAGCACCTCCACGAACATGATACAATTCTGCGGTGATCTGGAAGCCTACTTTCGCCGCCTCCGACTCAAAGAATACTTTCAAGATAACACTGAACAGCGCACTGATACACAGATACCCTCCCACCAACAACACAGGAAGAAGAACTCCACATGGACTCCTCCTGAGGGTCGAAATGACAGTCTGGACCTATACATAGAATGCTTCCGCCGACGTGCACAGGCAGAAATTGTGGAAAAACAACATCGCTTGCCTCATAACCTAAGTCGTGCAGAACGCAATGCCATCCACAGCCTCAGAAACCACCCTGACATTATCATCAAAGAGGCTGATAAAGGAGGTGCTGTTGTCATCATGAACAGGTCTGACTACCAGAAGGAGGCTGCCAGACAACTCTCCAATACCAAATTCTACAGGCCACTTTCCTCAGATCCCACTGAGGAATACACTAAGAAACTGCACCATCTACTCAGGACACTCCCTACACTAACACATGAACAAATCAACATACCCTTAGAGCCCCGACCGGGGTTATTCTATCTACTACCCAAGATCCACAAACCTGGAAATCCTGGACGCCCCATCATCTCGGGCATTGGCACTCTCACTGAAGGACTGTCTGGATATGTGGACTCCCTACTCAGACCCTACGCCACCAGCACTCCCAGCTATCTCCGTGACACCACAGATTTCCTGAGAAAACTACAATGCATTGGTGACCTCCCAGAAAACACCATCCTAGCCACCATGGATGTAGAGGCTCTCTACACAAAAATCCCACACACAGATGGAATACAAGCTGTCAGGAACAGTAACCCTGATGATGACACAGCACAACTTATTGCTGAGCTCTGTGGCTTTATCCTCACGCACAATTATTTCAAATTTGGTGACAATATATACCTCCAGACCAGTGGCACCGCTATGGGCACCCGCATGGCCCCGCAATATGCCAACATCTTTATGGCTGACCTGGAACAACGCTTCCTCAGCTCTCGTCCACTCACGCCCCTACTCTACCTACGCTACATTGATGACATCTTCATCATCTGGACCCATGGGAAGGAGACCCTGGAAGAATTCCACCATGATTTCAACAGCTTCCACCCCACCATCAACCTCAGCCTGGACCAATCTACACGGGAGGTCCACTTCCTGGACACCACAGTACAAATAAGCAATGGCCACGTTAACACCACCCTATACCGAAAACCCACCGACCACTATGCCTACCTTCATGCCTCCAGCTTCCACCCCGGACACACCACACGATCCATTGTCTACAGCCAAGCACTGAGGTACAACCGCATCTGCTCCAACCCCTCAGACAGAGACCAACACCTACAAGATCTTCACCAAGCATTCTCAAAACTACGATACCCACACAAGGAAATAAAGGAACAAATCAACAGAGCCAGACGTGTACCCAGAAGCCTCCTGCTACAAGACAGGCCCAAAAAAGAAACCAACAGAACTCCACTGGCCATCACCTACAGCCCTCAGCTTAAACCTCTCCAACGCATCATCAGTGATCTACAACCCATCCTGGACAATGATCCCTCACTTTCACAGACCTTGGGAGGCAGGCCAGTCCTCGCCCACAGACAACCCGCCAACCTTAAGCATATTCTCACCAGCAACCACGCACCGCACCATAACAACCCTAACTCAGGAACCAACCCATGCAACAAACCTCGATGCCAACTCTGCCCACATATCTACACCAGCA
>NW_020682825.1:0-15449 GCF_002925995.2 Terrapene triunguis
GGTGTGTTTGCCGTGGTACTAAGCAGGCTGAAGTCTCTGTAAACCAACCCCCAAACGCTGTTTAATGTTGGAGAGAAATAGGGTCATATAAATAGGTTTGAAACAGCTGTTTCGTGCAGCAAGCCTGGGAGGGAGGGGAGAGAAGCAGAGTGGCGATGGCAGCGCGCTCAGGGGAGCAGGAGGAGGCGGAGGCGGAGCAGAGGTGGAGGTGAGCTGGGGCAGAGGGAGCTGCCGGTCGGTGCAGAGCACCCACCAATTTTTCCCCAAGAAGCACCCCTGGAGCACCCCTGCAGTCGGCGCCTATGATGGCCGGCGCCAGAATGCCGCCCCTGGAAATGTGCCGCCCCAAGCATGTGCTTGCTTTGCTGGTGCCTAGAGACGGTCCTGTCCTTAGCTCTGCCAGCCATGGATTTTACCTTAATGGCTTTGGCTTCCTTTATCTATTTTATTTTCAAATATTAGAGCTTTTGCTTTATATTGATTGCTATCTATTTCCCCCTTTTTCTTTTTGTTATATATTGGCTTTTATATTTCTAATTGCTGCCTTCACTCTGCCACTGAAACAGACTGGGTTTTTAACCAAAGTTCTACTCTTTTGATTGTGGAATTGAGGGTTTGTGGCCATGTAATAAACTACTCTTGAAGAACTCCACATTTTCATAGAATCATAGAATATTAGGGTTAGAAGAGACCTCAGGTGGTCATCTAGTCCAACCCCCTGCTCAAAGCAGGACCAACCCCAACTAAATTATCCCAGCCAGGACTTTGTCAAGCCTGACCTTAAAAACCTCTAAAGATGGAGATTCCACCACCTCCCTAGGTAACTCATTCCAGTGCTTCACCACCCTCCTAGTGAAATAGTGTTTCCTAATATCCAACCTAAACCTCCCCCACTGCAACTTGAGACCATTGCTCCTTGTTCTGTCATCTGCTACCACTGAGAACAGCCGAGCTCCATCCTCTTTGGAACCCCCTTTCAGGTAGTTGAAGGCTGCTATCAAATCCCCCCCCACCCACACTCTTCTCTTCTGCAGGGTAAATAACCCCAGTTCCCTCAGCCTCTCCTTGTAAGTCATGTGCTCCAGCCCCCTAATAATTTTCGTTGCCCTCCGCTGGACTCTCTCCAATTTGTCCACATTGCTTCTGTAGTGGGGGGACAAAAACTGGATGCAATACTCCAGGTGTGGCCTCACCAGTGCCAAATAGAGGGGAATAATCACTTCCCTTGACCTGCTGGCAATGCTCCTAGTAATACAGCCCAAGATGTCGTTAGCCTTCTTGGCAACAAGGGCACACTTGACTCGTATCCAGCTTCTCGTCCACTTTGATCCCCAGATACTTTGCTGCAGAACTGCTGCCTAGCCGCTCGGTCCCTAGTCTGTAACAGTGAATGGGATTCTTCCTTCCTAAGTGCAGGACTCTGCACTTGTCCTTCTTGAACCTCATCAGATTCCTTTGGCCCAATCCCCCAGTTTAGTGTCATCTGTGAACTTGCTGATGGTGCAATCCATCCCATCATCCAGATCATTAATAAAGATATTGAACAAAACCGGCCCCAGGACCGACCCTTGGGGCACTCCGCTTGATACCGGCTGCCAACTAGACATCGAGCCATTGATCACTACCCATTGAACCCGACAATCTAGCCAGCTTTCTATCCACCTTATAGTCCATTCGTCCAATCCATACTTCTTTAACTTGCTGGCAAGAATACTGTGAGAAACCGTATCAAAAGCTTTGCTTTTGCTTTGTTTTCTCTCTTTTTCCTTCACAGTTTTCTGGCTAAATTTTTCCTCCCAATAATTTTTTATCATTATTTTCTTCAACTTTGGGTAATTAGCCCCAATTAACCATTGAAATAATTTACCTAGGGAGTTGGTATTTAAATCAAGACTAGAAATGTATTGACACAGGATGAGGGAAAGTTGGAAAGGGTTCAGAAAAGAGCTCAAGAATGATTTGGGAAAAAACACCTTACAATGAAGGAGCGAAATCTATTTCATTCCTCCAGGAGAAAGTTAAGACATGATATGATCTGGGTCTTGAAGTAGCTACATGAAGAGGGTATTTCTGATAGTAGATGGCTCCATAATTTAACAGAAAAAAGGCATGACAAGTTTCACAGGCTAAAAGCAGAAACAAGACATATTCAGACTGGAAATCTGGCACAAAACTTTTAACTATGAGGGTAACTCAACTTTGAAACAGCTTAGCTATGCACCTAATGGATTCTCCATCACTTGACATTGTTAAATCCTGATAGGGTACCTTTCTAAAAGATCTGCTTTACCTGAACCAGATGTAATGGGCTTGTTGCAGGAGTTTCTGGACATAGTTTTATAGCCTGTGAGATGCAGCACATTTGACTATATGATAATGGTCTTTTCTGGCCTTAAAAATCTATGAAGAAGTTCCTGCAATGCCTTCTCTGAACTATTCATTCTTCTCGTAATGAATGCGACTGCTCAGTGCTGTGGAACCAAACCCTTCAGGTACTTGGTAACACATCAGTTGCACCACAATTTGGAAGCAAGCTCTGAAGTTGCTTCTGCTGCTAGACCCTATAGCTCCTAGCCCTGGCATGTCCCAGTAACGACTCAGGCACATGGTTACAGTGCAGGGATAGTGTACGTGGGCTGCCAGAAAGGAAAGGTTGTAAATTCCCTCAGTACAGTGGCACTTAAGCAGTTACACGTCCACATGAAACCGTGATTCCTAGCTTGGCCCCTGGAGACAGTCCAAGAGAGGCTTGAGGCTCCTCAGCCCTATTGCGTGGGGAGTTCTCACCAGTCCAACCCTCTATCAGAGACAAGTAGAGCTAGATCCACAAAGGGGTTTAGGCACCTAAATCCAAAACTGGGATTCCCCAAACTCCTGTTCAGCTGCTGCCTAACCCTGTCAGCACCTAAATTCCCTACATTGGTGAGTTCCTTACGCACCTAGTGATCTGTCGCTGGGCATGCACAGTACTGCCTCAGTCCTGACACCACAAAGCAGCTCGGTTCTTAACTATGCCTAAGTCCCAGAGGGATTCACAACCTGGGAATTCCCCTGTCTGCGTTGCCGGCAGGGCCCAGTGCAGTAGGTGTGCTCAGAAGCCACCTAGGGCCTGGCTACAAGATCAGCCTGTGCAAAGCATAGCCCCAGGAGAAGTTGTGTCTTAGCTCAGGGTGTGGGGACTCGCAGCTTCAATTCCCTCCTCTGATTGAGTATGGGCAGGGATTTGAACTCACATCTCCCACATATGTCCTGGGCTATGGAGTATTCTGAACTGGGGCTCTCTCGATCTCTTCTGTTGCAGCTTTGTGTTTCACTGTGCAAAAGTTAGTCACTGAAGCAGGGACTTGAACTTTGGTCTTCTACATTCTCTCTCTCGCTCCCTAGCCCAATGACTATTTAAATATTTATACAAAGTGGAACATCTTCAACAGGAGAGACTGAGAGACCTGTTGTGATTATTGGACCTAAAAAGTTACCCTAAGCATAACTGTGGAAGATATGTGAAAAATCATAAAGAACCTTCCATCTAATTGACATGAATTGGGTTTCTGTGCCAAACCTGAGTCTAGGTGACCCTGTCTATCCTTTGTTTCCATGACTTATAATGTTAGGAAGTGGGGAATGGGCAGCCAGGGCTAGTGGTGAGAGCAGGAGTCAGGCCTAGAGGTTGGAGCAGTAGTTGGGAAATGGAACCAAAGGTCAGAAGCTGGATGCCAGAGCCACGGATCAAACCAGAACCAGAGCTACGAATCAGAACTGAGAATCTGAACTGGAGTCAGAGGCTGAATACCCGAGTCAAGGGTCAAACCAGAACCAGAGCCAGGCATCAAAGTGCAGAGTCAGAACTGGAGTACCTGCAATCAGGGAAGATTTAGTTAGGGATAGGTCCTGTTTTCAGCAGGGGGTTGGACTAGATGACCTCCTGAGGTCCCTTCCAACCCTGATAGTCTATGATTCTATAATACCTGCAATCAGGGAAGGCAGGAACAGAAGTGGGTCCAAGGCAGGAGCAGGGGTGGGACAAGGCAGGGTCTGTCTCAGCAATAGATCAGGCATCCACCTTGCTTCCTGGAACTCCCTTCATGCTTGAATAGTGCACCAGGATCCATCAGAGGTCACTTGGGTCTTCTGTGGGGGGCACTGCCTGTGGTGCCTAGTCTCCCAATGTTTATAGTGTATTGATCATGGCTCTCTCAGGGCTATTAGGTAGTGCCATGGAAGCACCAATCACCTGGAGCCCTGCAGACCTGCATTCTAGCCCACTGGATCCTTACACATAAAGCCATATGCAGGTGAGCTAGACAGAAGCAAGGGTTAATGTACCAGCAGAGCAGTGGCAGACTGAATGGAGGGTGAGCCTTTTGCAGCTTGAAGGGCAAGTGGAGTTGTCTTATGATAACGCTCTGTCTGAGCAAGTAGGACATTTCCAGTTACTGCTGCATGCTGTGCCCTGCATATCTGAGTGGTGAACCAATGGAAATGTCAGCAGGGCCACCCAGAGGGGGGAGGCAAATGGGGCAATTTGCCCGAGGCCCCGGGCCCCGCAGGGGCCCCCATGAGCATATAGTATTCTATAGTATTGCAACTTTTTTTTATGGAAGGGTACCCCGAAATTGCTTTGCCCCAGGCCCCCTGAATCCTCTGGGCGGCCCTGAATGTCAGAGCTTCTCAAAGAAAAGGTCACAAGACACCTTCATACTGGAAGGTGCTAGGGTTGCTACCAGCTCCCCCATAATACATATTACAAATGAAATGTGTAGTATCCTGGTCTATGTTTTAGAAAGCAATGGTGCAATCCTGCAAACACGTACTACCAGACAGAATGTTTACTGCTGAACATGAGTCCAGCTGAAGTCAATAGGACGACATCTACTAGCAAGCACTCGATGTGGTAGTAAGTGTTTACATGACTGCCACCTAAAAACTGAATTATTTGGAAGGACTTAATTTTGGAGACATGCTAGATGGCTGATGCTGCCAGTAGTAAAATGTCTTTGGAGTTACTAAATCTTCTCTCTACCAAAAGCAGTGCCCTCACAGGGTAGTTCTGTAATATTCTCATTCTGAAGGATAAAGATGAATTTCACTGAACTGAAAATTCATGGTGGCTTAGGTGTGAGTGATCAGCAGCTGATTGTATCTGTTATGTTCCCACAGAGCCCAACCCCTACCAGCAATGGAGATACGTGATGCTTTCCAAAGGAACAATTCCCCAAAACTGAAAGTCATGAGCAAAACGTATTGAAAGGAAAAATCTGAACAAACTTTGGAGATATTTAGCAAGTACTAGATGCCCAGAAAAACATAGCTCCATAACTGCAGACCAGGTTTACTGCAGTTAGAAAACCATCTTGGTTAGGAGGCAAAGAGAAAGAATTACACCTATATGTAGTCTCCCTCCCCCCGCTCCCTCCGCTTAGCAAGGGAGCTGTGTCCCAGGACAGCTTGTTGGCTTGCCCTCAATTAATGGGAGGAGGGGAGACAACAGCTGTCACCAGCAGCCAGAGGTGAAAGTAAGCCGGTACGCCCTGGTATTGCGTACCGGCAAGAGCCAGTGTGCCGTACCGGATCGGCTTCACCAGGCGGCAATTTAAAGGGCCTGGGGCGCCCAGCAGTGGCGGGAGTCCCTGGCCCTTTACATTGCTGATGGAACCCCCGGCTGCCGCTCTACTCTGGGGCTCTGGCAACGGGGCTTGGGCGGTGATTTAAAGGGCCCAGGGATCCCACTGCCGCTACCACCCCGGGCCCTTTAAATCGCCACCCGAACCCACTGCTGGAGCCCTGGGGTAGCAGCAGTGGGGCTCCGGCAGTGATTTAAAGGGCTAGGGGCTCCCAGCCGCCGCTACCGAAGCGGCGCCCCGGGCCCTTTAAAGCTCTGCCAGAGCCTGGAGCCCCAGGGTAGTGGCGGCAGCGGGGAGACCCCAGGGCTCTGTCAGCGATTTAAAGGTCAGGGGCTCCTCTGCAGTAGTGGCGGCCGGGAGCCCCTGGCCTTTAAATCACCGTCGGAGCCCTGGGCCACTGCCATTAACCCGGGGGCTCTGGCAGTGAGGCTCGGGCAGCAATTTAAAGGGCCCGGGGCTCCGGCCGCTGTGGGGAGCCCCGGGCCTTTTAAATCACCACCTGAGCCCTGCTGCTGGAGCTTTGGGGTAGCGGCAGCGGGGCTCCGATGGTGATTTAAAGGGCCAGGGGCTCCCAGCTGCTGGTACTGCAGCGAAGCCCCAGGCCCTTTAAAACTCTGCCAGAAGTGTTATTTACTCCTTCTCATAACACAAGAACTAGGGGTCACCCAATGAAATTAATAGGCAGTACGTTTAATACAAACAAAAGGAAGTATTTCTTCACACAACACACAGTGAACCTGTGGAACTCCTTGCCAGAGGGTGTTGTGAAGGCAAAGACTATAACAGTGTTCAAAAAGGAACTACATAAGTTCATGGAGGATAGGTCCATCAATGGCTATTAGCCAGCATGTGCAGGGATGGTGCCTGTAGCTTCTGTTTTTCAAAGCTGGGAATGGGCGACAGGGGATGGAGCACTTGATGATTCCATGTTCTGTTCATTCCCTTTGGGGCACCTGGCACTGGCCACTGTCAGAAGACAGGATACTGGGCTAGATGGATTATTGGTCTGACCCAGAATGGCTGTTCTTGTGTTCAGATTTCCCCTCTGTACAATGGGATTAATGATGCTTCCCTCTTTGAGATCTGATGAAAAGAGCTAGCTATTATCATTATTACCTGGCCACCATAGCATCTCAGCTGCACACCCACTTCATAATTACAGCTGCCTAAATAACCACTGCCTCCTACCAACAATATTTCTCTTTCTGTTAAAAAAAAACACACCCCAGGATATTCACTGACAAAAACCTTCATTAGTACAGTGAAAATTGACCAGTGGTCTGATGTGCCTTTCCAGAACACCGAGTTTAGCATAACTCAAGTTTATGAAATCCAGGAAACACAGAGTTACATGCCCATGCAGGATACACACTCATGCAACCTTAACTCTCCCCAATATGAGTGAGGCCCCAATATGCCCATAACACATATTTGCATACTGCTTTTGCCCTGTACTGACCAGGAGCTACAGATACCTGCCCGGCACTCACACACTTCGCGTACTCCACAGAAAGAACATCACAGCTGCTAAATGTTAAAACCCTTCCACCCTTATGCACACAATGTCATCTCACCCTGTACTGTCACTTACCCTTCACTGAACAGACAGACCACAATCTTCTCCTGCCTGACTGTGGATAACCCCCATGAGCTTGTATCTATTACAAACTAAAAAGACACATGTATGGCTGTAGGGGCAGGGACTGCCTTCGTACTGCAGGTTTGCAGAGCATCCATCACAATAAGGCCCCAAAGCTTGACTGGAGCCCTTAGATGCTAATGAAATACAAATAAATATACACAAAACAGTGTATTAGCGTTAATATGATCTTATGTTGGTGTTTGCAAACTATAGCTACATACAGCAAATAACTTTCTGGGGTCAGAGGGCATGTGAGGGTGTAGCAGAGGTAAAAGGGAGAAGATGGGCACATGGGAACAAATTAGGGAGGAAAACAAGGGAAAGAGGTAGGGAAGAAGGATAGAGGCAATGGTGGGGTGCAGCGATATTGCAGGGCAGGTGGCATTAATGGCAGTGGGGTGGGTTGTTCATGCACAGTGATTGAAGTAGGTTTTCGAGTCCAAAATGGGAAATCCAAAAGGTTCGTTATAACATGGCAGGTTGGGAAGGTTCTGGCCCCTGGCTCCCTGCTGTTGGCTGATGATGGCTACAGTTGCTTCCAGGGCGATAAGCCTTTTACACATTGTCCTGGAGGCTGCCCCAATGGTACAGGCCCCTTCCTCCATAGATCAGTGAGAGGTGGGAGCTGCTGGGCCTCGGTCATTACTCTTACAGCCAGAGTGTCTCCTAAACATGTTTTGTAGTCTAGTAGTCATAGCCTCTTTCTTGGGTGTCTTTTGTTTTGCCATGTGCTCTCTCACTTTTTCTTCAATCTTCATGTACTTTTCTTCAGTTCTTCCATCCACCATACGCTCCACCTCAGAATACAGCTCATTGGTGTAGCATCTGCCTCCATTCTCCTCCACCATTCTCTCAGTTATTTCCATCAGCTCATTAACCTGCTTGTCCCTCTCTGCTCCAGTTGCTTTGTTGTCGAAAGCGCAGTATCGGTCCTTACACTCTTTAATCAGATCCTTAAGATTTTTGTTATCTGAGTTTGTCACATAGTCCCTCAGTGAGTCACCCCCTAAATCTTCTTTCCGGGTGAACAGGACAATCATGTGTCTCATGGCTTCAACTCCAAAAATCTCCCACACTCGCTTCACTGCTTCCTTGTCTTCTTCAGTGTAACGGCCCAGCTGAGTCACCAGCACCAGAGCGTGGGGGCCTGGGGCAGAGAACATGATACAACGACTGATCTCTCGATAGGTTTTTGTGTCACTGGCCTTTGGAAAAAATAGGTCAGGCATATCGATAACCACAACCTCCTTCCCATTCCAGATCATGCTCCCTGTACTGCAAGTCGCCGTTACTGGCTTTGCCCCCAGTTTGGACTCAAACACTTTGTTGCCAAGGATGGTGTTTCCCGTTGCACTTTTCCCAGCTCCTTCCTTACCAACAAGGATGAATTTAAATTTGATGTGGCTGCTTTCTTGTGCACCTGTTGGGAAGAATTTGGACAGATTTACTATGTTATTGCATGTTTAATAAAGTAGAGATGGTGGGTTTAAGATTTCTCTTAATTAAAAAAAAATATATCTATATAAACTCATTAAAACTACAGGCTGCCCGAGTGTCAAGATTTGGGTCTGGATTTCAAACCAAACCTGTGTTTGGATTTAGATCAGAATTCAGGGCCAGGTCACTGGAGCATCCAAGTGCTTTGATACAAATGGATTTTAAGTCACATGTGAAAGGTGCTGCTCTCACCACTATGGTGTCAGAGCTGAGCAGCCAGTTGGCATTTGACATCATCACAGAACTGTGACACAAAAAATAAGACAGCGTCTTCGGAATACGAGAGCAGAAACAATGGAGGATGTGGTGTGTTAGCATTGACCTGCATTGACTGAGATTTCTGAGGACTCACAAAAGGAATCAAAGGGGTTTTAGCGCTTACATAGTGTATCACTATTTCCATTAAGAGTTGCGTGGGGTCACAGGTGTACATGGCCAGAAGAGATAATCTATGGTAATCTAATGTGAACTCCTGTATAATGCAAGGCAGAGAATTTCAGCCCGTTACCTTTGTATTGTGCCCAGTAACTTGTGTTTACCTAAAGCATGTTCCAGAAAGGCAACCAATCTCGATCTGAAGTTATTGAGAAACGAGGAATTCCCCACTTCCACTGGTAGCTTGTTCCAATGGTTAATTACACTCACTGTCGAAGGTGTGCCTAATTTCTGAACTGAATTTATTTGGCTTTAACTTTCAACAACTGGTTCTTGTTCTGCTAGATTAAAGTGTCCTTTGGTACAGAGAGTAGTAGCCGTGTTAGTCTGTATCTGCAAAAAGAACAGGAGTACTTGTGGCACCTTAGAGACTAACTAATTTATTGTAGCATAAGCTTTAGTGGACTACAGCTCAAGTGGGCTGTAGCCCACGAAAGTTTATGCTACAATAAATTTGTTAGTCTCTAAGGTGCCACAAGTACTCCTGTTCTTCTTTGGTACACAGTAATTTTTCCAAATTAATGTATTTATACCCTGTAAGCAAGTCACTTCTTGATACTAATTTTGATAAACTAAACAGATTGAGTCTTTAAATCTCTCACTGTAAGGCATTTTCTCCAGCCCTCAAATCCCTTTTGTAGCTCTTTGCTGCACCCTCACCCACTTTATAACATCCGTTTTTTAATGTGAACGCTAGAACTGGATGCATTTTTGATGAGATTACAAGTTTAGTTGATAAAAGAAACTGTATGATGTATTATCCTTAGGCTTCTGTAAGGCATTGGACTTGGTATTGCATGGCATTCTCATTAAAATACTAGAATTATACAACATTGCAGCACATGTTAAATGGATTAAAATCTGGTTAACTGACAGATCTCAAAAAGGAGTTTTTAATGGTGAATCATCATCAGATGGGAGTGTTTCTGAGGAGTTTTTGTGAGAACTGGGTGTAGGCCCAACATCATTTGATACTTATATTCAGTATCTAGCAGTAAATATAAAACCATTTAGATAAAATGTGTGGATGACACAAAGATTGGTGGAGTCATAAAAAATGATGAGCCCTACACAGCAATCTGTTGCACTAGGAAACCTGGGCCTATTCAGACAAAATGCATTATAATACAACCAAGAATCTAGGAACAAGGACTCTAGGAACAATCTAGGAAAGCAGTGACTCTGAAAACGATTATGGGGTCATAGTGGGCAACCAACTGAACACGAACTCCCAGTCCGACGCTGTAGCAAAAAATGGGCTAATGTGATCCTTGGATGTATAAACAGGAATAGGGAACAGGCATAGGGAGGTGATTTTACCTGTGCTTACAGCATTTCTCAAACTGATACTGGAATAGTGTATCCAGTTCTGGTGTCACCTTTTTTTTTTTTTTAAAGTTGAAAAATGGTAGAGGGTACAAAGCACTACCAAAATGATTCAAGGGATGGAGAAAATGGCAGATGTTAATGACTTAAAAACCTCTGAGGATGGCGATTCCACTGCCTCCTTAGATAACCCATTCCAGTGCTTCACCTCCCTCCTAGTGAAATAGTGTTTCCTAATATCCAACCTAGACCTCCCCCACTGCAACTTGAGACCATTGCTCCTTGTTCTGTGATCTTCCACCACTGAGAACAGCTGAGCTCCATCCTCTTTGGAACCCCCCTTCAGGTAGTTGAAGGCTGCTATCAAATCCCCCCTCACTCTTCTCTTCTGCAGAGTAAACAAGCCCAGTTCCCTCAGCCTCTCCTCGTAAGCCCCCTAATCATTTTCGTTGCCCTCACTGGACTCTCTCTAGTTGTCCCCATGCTTTCTGTAGTTGGGAGGGGTCCCCAAAACTGGACCAAATACTCCAGCTGTGGCCTCACCAGTGGCGAATAGAGGAGAATAATCACTTCCATTGATCTGCTGGCAATGTTCCTACTAATGCAGTCCATTATGCCGTTAGACTTCTTGGCAACAAAGGCACACTGGTGACTCATATCCAGCTTCTCATCCACTGTAATACCCAGGTCCCTTTCTGCAGAACTGCTGCTTAGCCAGTTGGTCCCCCAGCCTGTAGCAGTGCATGGGATTCTTCCTTCCTAAGTGCAGGACTCTGCACTTGTCCTTGTTGAACCTCATCAGATTTCTTTTGGCACAATCCTCTAATTTGTCTAGGTCCCTCTGGACCCTATCCCTGCACTCCAGCGCATTTATCTCTCCCCCCAGCTTAGTGTCATCTGTGAACTTGCTGAGGGTGCAATCCATCTCCTCATCCAGATCATCAATTACGATGTTGAAGAAAACCAGCCCCTGGGGCACTCCACTTGATACCGGCTGCCAACTTGACATCGAGCTGTTGATCACTACCTGTTGAGCCCCACAATCTAGCCAGCTTTCTATCCACCTTGTAGTCCATTTATTGAATCCATACTTTTTAACTTGCTGGCAAGAATATTGTGGGAGACTGTATCAAAAGCTTTGCTAAAGTCAAGGAATAACACATCCACTGCTTTCCCCATATCCACAGAGCCAATTATCTCCTCATTGAACGCAGTCGGGATCAGGGCCGGCTCCAGGCACCAGCCCACCAAGCATGTGCTTGGGGCGGCACCTGGAGGGGGGCGGCGCTCCAGCCCGAGAGCGGGGCCGCGGCGGACTCGCCGCCCTCCTCCCGGCGCTCTGGCCGGCTGGGGAGAGCGGGCCCCGGCCGGGCTCGCTGCCCTCCCCGTGGTGCTCCCTGCCGGGGGGTGGGGGCAGCAGGAGGCTTTTTTGCCTGGGGCGGCAAAAAAGCCAGAGCCGGCCCTGGTCGGGATGGCCAGGAATTACTTGCCCTTTTTGAATCCATGTTGATTGTTCCTGATCACATTCCTCTTCTCCAAGTACTTCAAAATGGATTCCTTGAGGACCTGCTCCATGATTTTGCTGGGGATTGAGGTGAGATTGACCAGTCTGTAGTTCCCTGGGTTCTCCTTCATCCCTTTTTAAAAGATGGGCGCTATATTTGCCTTTTTTCGATCATCCAGGACCTCCCCCAATCACCACAAGTTTTGAAAGATAATGGTCAATGGCTCTGCAATCCCGTCAGCCAACTCCCTGAGCACCTTCAGATGCATTAGATCCTGCCCCATGGACTTGTGCATGTCCAGTTTTTCGAAATAGCCCTTAACCTGTTCTTTCACCACTGAGGGCTCCTCACCTCCTCCCCATACTGTGCTGCCCAGTGCAGTAGTCTGGGAGCTGACCTTGCCTGTGAAGACCGAGGCAAAAAAAGCATTGAGTATGTCAGCTTTTTCCACATCATCTGTCACTAGGTTGCCTCCCCCATTCAGTAAGGGTCCCACACTTTCCCTGACCTTCTTGTTGCTGACATATCTGTAGAAAACCTTCTTGTTACCCTTCATATCCCTTGCTAGCTGCAACTCCAAGGGTGCTTTTGCCTTCCTGATTACACCCCTGCATGCTCTAGCAATATTTTTATACTCCTCCCTAGTCATCTGTCCAAGTTTCCCCTTCTTGTAAGCTTCCTTTTTGTGTTTAAGCTCACAGAAGATTTCTCTGTTAAGCCAAGCTGGTTGCCTGCCATATTTGCTATTCTTTCTCCACATTGGGATGGTTTGTTCCTGCGCCCTCAATAAGGCTTGTTTAAAATACAGGCAGCTCTCCTGGACTCCTTTCCCCCTCATATTAGTCTCCTAAGGGATTCTGCACATCAGTTCCCTGAGGGAGTCAAAGTATGCTTTGTTGAAATCCAGGATCCGTATTCTGCTGCTCTCTTTTCTCCCTTTTGTGAGGATCACCAACTTGACCATCTTATGGTCACTACTGCCCAGGTTGCCACCCACTTCTACTTCCCCTACCAATTCTTCCCTATTTGTGAGCAGCAGGTCAAGAGGAGAACGGTCCCTAGTTGGTTCCTCCAGCACTTGCACCAGGAAGTTGTCCCCAACACTCTCCAAAAACTTCGTGGATTGTCTGTGCACCGCTGTATTGTTTTCCCAGCAGATGTCAGGGTGATTCAAGTCCCCCATTAGAACCAGGCCCTGTGATCTGGAAACTTCTGTTAGTTGTCCAAAGAAAGCCTTGTCCACCTTCTCCTGCTGGTCTGGTGGTCTACAGCAGATCCCTTTCACTTCCAGTGGAAGACTTATGAAGCTCACTGTGTTGAGCTTACCAACAGAAGATTGAGAGGTGACTTGAGTACAAGTACCTTCACGCAGAGAAAACACCAGGTACTAAAGGGCTCTGTAATGTACCAAAGAGAAGCATAAAAAGAGCGAATGGCTGGAAACTAAAGCCAGACATCCTGAAATTAGAAATAAGGCACATGTTTACCAGTCAGGATAATGAACCATTGGAACAAGCTACCAAGGGAAGTGGTGGATTCACCATCCCATCTCTTAAAATATTCAGATCAAGATCCGATGTCTTTCTGGAAGAGATGCTTTAGTCAAACACAAGTTATTGATCTCATTACTGGAGTAACTGGATGGAATTCTTTTGTCTGTGCTATACAGGAGCACAGAGTAGATGATCTAATGGTTCCTTCTGGCCTTAAAATCTGAGTCTATGAGGTCCTATTCCCATGCCTAAAAATACACATGTATGTAAGTCATTGAAGCATTGGTGCCTAAGTCAGTAGTGAGTGCGGAACAGATTTCTGAGTGTCCCTTACCTTCAGCAGTTTCTTCATTTTTTCTCCCTTTCCTTTTTAGCTGAAAGATTTGTAAAAATAAGGAATTATTTGCCAACATATTATCAGAGCAAAGAAAAATCATGAATAAGGTTGCAAAAATTCTCTTTGCCATCTCTAACATTCTTTTTTAATGTGTTTGTTCAGCAGTGAGCATCCTCTCACTCAAATTGTAATTTTCTGCAATAATTATACGCATCTTCTCTTGAATCATGGTCTTACCGTTCCTTAGAAATGGCTGCCCATGAAAAGGTCTTCGGACATATCTGTCAGATCCCAAAACTTGAGACTGGATCAGGATCAACAGAAACAGAAAAAAAAAATGCCTTTGGCACCATAGAGTTTGAGTTGGATAATAGTGAAAGCAAAAGCGGTTGTATGTTTGGGGGAATTGATTTAAGTAGAAAAAATGCTGCTTCAGAGGGGTGAGGGACAGTCTGATTTTAATGCATTCTATTTAGGAGGGAGATTACCAGAGCACTTGCCTTCCTGTGCACTCTTGAGGCAGGGCTCCTGTGGGAAAAAACAGTCTGTGATCATGAAGATAAAGACTGTCATAATCAGGGCCGGCTCTAGGCACCAGCAAAGCAAGCAGGTGCTTGGGGCGGCAAATTTGCAGGGGCGCAAGAATCCAGCCTGGGAGCTGAGAACCAACAGGGGGCCCTGGGAGCTGTAGTTCCTTGGTTAGCTCCCTGCCTACAGACCCAGCCCTGGAGCAGGGAAAGAACTACATTTCCCAGCATTCCCTCGGCCGCAATTAACAGGAAAGGGAGGGGGAAGGAGTGTGGAACTGAAACCTCATGCTGCAGCTTGCTGTGAATGGTAGGGACAGAGCCAGCTCTAGGTTTTTTGCCGCCCCCCAGCCCTGGGCTCCCCCCCACACCCCTGTGTTGCCCCAGCCCTGGACTCTCCCCTGCCCACACCCCCTGCTGCCCCAGCTCTGGCCCCCACCTGCACCCCCCTGCTGCCCCAGCCCTGGCCTCTCCCCCCCGCACCCGCACCCCCTGCTGCCCCAGCCCTGGCCCCCACCTGCACCTCCCTGCTGCCCCAGCCCTGGGCTCTCACCCCCCCCACCCCGCATCCCCTGCTGCCCCAGCCCTGGGTTCTCCCCCCACCCGCACCTCCTGCCGCCCCAGCCCTGGGCTCTCCCCCAAAGAAAGAATTGGGTGGACTAAATGGACAGTGCACCTCTCTATCTGAAGCGTAGCAAGGGAGATCCCATTAGAATTTAAAATGAAAAGTAAGGGAGTGGAGGCTCTACTAGGACCTGGGCAGCTTTAGATACAGAACCAGGCACGTAGGAGGATTTACACTTCTGAGCCATGGAAGCAGAAATTGACTTTTCCTTTCCAGACATAGCTAATATTCAGAAAGGGAATCCAGCACCTGCCTTCCAGATTTGAACACCCTCAAAATTCAGGAGTGCTCAAGCGCAATTTGAGCAGCTGTTACTTCATTTCTCCCAAATCAAATATACTGATCCACTGTAACTTGGTGTAGAAAAAGTAGAATAAATTGAGCAAGAAATGCTTCCCAGTGGTTATTAGGACTGGAATTGCTATTTTCAACAGCCATTGT
>NW_020682826.1:0-1842 GCF_002925995.2 Terrapene triunguis
CGTGGGTGTGCAGAGGAGCTGGGTGTGATTGGGAGATGGCCTCAGGGTATTGTTAACTGATGGAAACAAGGCTTATAAGGTAGGAGCCCCCTTAGGAAGGAAGGGAGCCTGGGGGACCTAGTGATGCGGCACAGGCCTGACACTGGAGGCCTGGGTTCAATTCCTGCTTCAGACAGGTCCATCCTGGGCGATCCTGAGCAAGTCCCTGCGGCTGGACCCACAAAGCCTCTGGGGTAGAGCGATGCAACGTGGCGCTGTCAGTCCCCTCGATCCCTGGGCTCCACGAAGTGGAGCTCGGCGCCTGGGCTCCCTGCACAGTGACTGGGAGAGACGAGCGCCGGGAAAGGGGACCCACAAAGCCAGCACACCTGGCGGGGAGCCACCTACTCCAGCCAGGGGGAGATGCTGACCAGAGGGCTGGGTGCTAAGTCCTCCCCATCCCACGGAAGCCCCTCGCTTGGCTAACGAGCCACGAACAGGCCCCCTGGCCTGGAGCGGGGCAACTTCGGGGGGCTGAGTCAGTCGTGGAAGAGGCAGAGCTGGAGGAAGCAGTGACACCCCTATGACTGCTACCCCAGCCGGCAGAGCCCTCCCCCAGGCTGGGGGGGGCTCAGGTTCCATCCCCCCTCTTAGAGGGTGTGACGGTGCTGCCCGGGGGAGCCAGCTGAGGTTACTCAATCAGGGTGAACTGCAGCCAAACCCCAAACGCTCATGGATATTCCAATCCTTAGATTTACCAACCAGCCCAAAACAGCTTCTCTGGTACCTCACTGGTCACTTAGAAATCCAAACAACGCAGTTCCCTTAAAGTACCCAGGCCTCCGTCCACACACACCTGTCAGATATGATGATGATTACTGAAAATCTTATCTCCTCATATAAAAGAAAAGGTTCTTCCCATCCCAAAGGATCAGCCACATACCCAGGTCCAATTATAATTTAGATCTTACCCAAAATACACGCTTATAGCCAGTTCTTATTAACTAAACTAAAATTTATTAAAAAAAGAAAAGAGAGAGAGTGAGAGAGTGTTGGTTAAAAGATCAATATACAGACAGACTTGAATTCAGTTCTTGAGGTTCAGACACATAGCAGAGGTGAGCTTGTAGTTGCCAAAAGTCCATTTAGAAATAGTTCATAGGTTATAGTCCAATGTCCATATTCAGGGTGACTCCAGTCAGTGACTGGGGATCTCAATCCTTATGGCTTAAGGTTTCCCCTTCTTGAAACCCAAAGCAGATCTGAGATGAAGCAGGATCGTGTCCCAAAGTTTTTATACATTTCCAGCAGCCTTTTGGCCTGAGAAAACAATAGGCTTAACTCTCCTTCTTCCAAACATCCTGGCAATTAGCACGGGGTAATTTATCCATTAAACAGTTCAGATACAGGTTACCACAACCTTCAAAGAGACATAGAGACAATAATACTATTTCCCTCAAGTGTCTTCCTAAATACTGATACTCCTTTTTTGATCTTTGAATCAAAGCTATACTAATAGACAAGACTTGTTTGCTTACATCACAAGCCCTGAGCAAACATCTCCCCTTCTACCTCTAACAATGCAGACTTGCATTTCAAAGCTCTATTCATTTACATATTTTCCTAACCAGTCTCTAAAGTTCAGCCATGGGTCAGGTCAGTCTGTGAGTTAATTAACTCTTTCTGGCCCTGTCATCTTTCAATGAGATATTATATTATACTCATAACGTCACAGAGGGCTGTCCCTTCCCCCTCCCACGTCCCCCGTTCTTGTCACGCACACAGCAAGCAGCGTAGGACCAGAAGTCCGAAGTGCAGACAGTCCGATGTTTATTGGGGTTAGTTTCCAAACAAGGATATTTC
>NW_020682827.1:0-3861 GCF_002925995.2 Terrapene triunguis
ATTGTCACAAAAGGGGGATAAAAGGACTCTCTGATCTGTGTGAGGGGGACCGTTACCAGCATTCAGCCAGTATTCACAGAGGCGCTGGGCGTCATCTGGCCCCTCGGCAGCTCGGGGCACAGTGCAGAAAGTGAACTCACAGCCTGCGCTGATTCAATGTACTGCCCCCCCTTTGCTCCCCTCCCCCACACGGCCTGTTCCCTTTCCCCTCCCTCGCCTGCCCCCCCCAACGGGGCCTGTTTGCAACAGCAGCAGGTGCGGGGCCAGGGGCAGGAGCAACATTGACCCACATATGTCACGGGGTTGGATAACCTCAGATGAAAGCACATGGCCCCATTACTCTCTGGGAGGGGCTGGCAGGGGTAGGTCGGTGGCAGCAGGGGGGGCACAGGGTCTCCTTCGCTCAGCTCAGGGCACTGTGCAGTTAACAGGACACTTGTTTTCCTTGGCGGCGACGGCGTCGTCTAGCCGTTCGTCCGTGACACTCCCCAGTGCAGCAGGGCTCTATCCCTGCACCAGTGAACTACACCAGGCCGCGCTGCAGGGATGGTGCGAGGAGGGGTGGGCCGGGCAGCTTCCCCTCAGCAATCAGCCCCACGGCCATCGAGATGCTCTTTTAAAGTCACTTTCCCAGTCAGGAAGCTGCAGAGGGGCCGGAGTGTGAGACAGAGCAGCCCACCTGCCCCCACAGGCCAGCCCATGCCATGCCGGCAGCTCAGTGCAGGGCACATTCCTGGTCACCGAGCTCAACGCCCATCGGCTCACCTGGATGGCGTGTCCCTCTGCCTAGGACAGCAGATCAGCCCCTTAGCACAGGGCTCTGGAGACCCCGCCTGCGAGAGGGGTCCCACAGGACAGAGAGCGGATCATGCTAGTGCAGGGACATCAGCTAGCAACCGGAGGGGAGCACGGAGATGAAATGTCCAGCCGTCTCTGTGGTGGAAAGGGTCTCTGAGGCTCAGGGCAGGAGGCTACCAACCCTCAGGGACCCGCTCTGACTCCTGTGCTCACGGCCCTCCAGGGGCTAGTGCAGATGGGAGAGGGGCACAATCTGGGGGGGGGACACAGACACACTAGTGATAAGGCACCTGCGAGGTCAGAGGTGCAGAGCACCCCCGCCATCCGGAGACCTAAACTGCCCTTCACACCAACCACCTCACTCCTCCAAAATCCCAACGCGGCCTGGCCTCTCCCCGCTCCTCTCTGGGACACTCAGTGCTGGGCTAGAGCGCTGGCAGTCACCGTGCGAGGAGATCGTCTGCACACGGGGATCTCGCTCACCGTCCTCCCTCACCCTCAGGAGGGGACACAGCACAGACACACCAAACTCCATCGCCCCTCGGAAGGGGGCTCAGGCCCAGCCAGATGTTCAACAAGGACAAGTGCAGAGTCCTGCACTTCGGACGGAAGAATCCCATGCACTGCTACAGGCTGGGGACCGACTGGCTAAGCGGCAGTTCTGCAGAAAAGGACCTGGGGATTACAGTGGATGAAAAGATGGATGCGAGTCAGCGGCCCTTGTTGCCCTTGTTGCCAAGAAGGCTAACGGCATATTGGGCTGCATTCGTAGGAGCATTGCCAGCAGATCGAGGGAAGTGATTATTCCCCTGTATTCGGCACCGGTGAGGCCATATCCGGAGTTGTGCGTCTAAGTGGGTATTCACCCACGAAAGCTTATGTTCCAATACATCTGTTAGTCTATAAGGTGCAGGACTCTTTGTTGCTTTTTACAGATCCAGACTAATATGGCTACCCCTCTGATACTTGATTCAGAGTATTGTGTCCAGTTTTGGTCCCTCCAGTACAGAAAGGATGTGGACAATTGGAGAGATTCCAGCGGAGGGCAAGGAAAATGATCAGGGGTCTGGGGCACATGACGTATGAGGAGAGGCTGAGGGAACTGGGCTTATTTAGTCTGCAGAAGAGAAAAGTGAGGGGGGATTTGATAGCAGCTTTTGATAGCAGCATCTCCTGTATGTTCAGGAGTTCCACTGAATGGGGATGTGAAAGGAATTTAAACATCAACATTTTTCCTGTTGAAATGTACAAACACCGAGCAAACCTGTCCATCGTCTAAAATCAGTTCCGGTCCTCTGAGGCTCTAGTTTCCTTTCATCGATTAAACAAAGATAAGTTTCAGAGGGGGAGCCGTGTTAGTCTGTTTCAGCAAAAACAACGAGGAGTCCTGTGGCATCTTAAAGACTAACAAATCTGAAAAGGTGGGTTCCAGCCCATGAAAGCTTATGCCCAAATCAATGTGTTAGTCTTTAAGGTGCCACAGGACTCCTCCTTGTTCAAACAATGATAGAATATGAATGTACATTTGCAGGTCCTTGTTCTCCATGAGCTATGCTGTGCAGAAGAACAAGAACCACATCCAGTTGGGGCTCAGGAGTTAGCAGAGATCACCTTGGCTCCTTCACAGTCAGCCAGCTGTAGCTGGGCCCCAGGACAAGCCACAAGAACCAGCCAGTGGCTCTGAGCAGGAAAATAGCCACCAAGAAGCTGGCTAGAGCTGCCAGGATCCCCAGAAAGGCCACCATGCCCATGTCCAGGAATAGTCCTAAGAAAGTGGTGGCTGCAGCAGGGACAAAAAAAGGCAGAGTAAAGCCCTGCAAAGGTCACTGCTGCCAAACCCCAGAAGGTGGTCAAGAGCCCCCCGGAAAGCAAGACAGGAGAGAGCAAGGCTAAAACCAAATCCAAAGCCAGGGCTAAGAATGTGACCCTGAGAAAGAAGTGAAGTGATTTCCATGGGGATGACTCCTGTTCCCCAAATGTTCTTTTAAGACTGACCGTGGACCTCCCAGAAAGAGCCAGATCCCACAGGACAAACAGCCTCACGGAGCGCAAAGTAAGGTGGTGGCAGTGAGGGTGTGTGCGCGGAGGGTGTTTCTCTTACACAGGGGAAGTGTTGTGTTTTGTGAAGCACCTTCCAGATGAATGCGGCTCTGACAGAGGATCTGCCCATCGCTCCTACGTGAGTCTGTGATCTGCTTCTGCTGTCTGAGAGGGACACTCGCTATCTGAGGCATAGCTACGCAGCACATCTGTGATAAGGACAGGTTACAAACGCTGGGTTCAATGACAGATGAGGTCGGGGAGGTTCTGGAAGGGGAATGGCAGCGCCACACAGGGTCATAATACTCAGACAGGGGCCTCACTTTCACTTCCCCTTTGTTTTCCATCACTCATTCCCTGACAGCCCCTCCCCACACACACACAGTCACAACCCTCTCCACGTCCCACACACACTCCATTGGCTACAGCCTCTCTGTGACTCCCTGTAACGATGCGGTTCTGGCGGGACCCAACTGAGAGTGCCAATTCAGGACAAATCGCGTAAAACAGGGCACTTACAGACCAAGGCTGGGGTTTTTCCACCTCTAAGGCAAACCAAACCAGCCAGAATAAGAGGACTTTGGTCTCACCTCACTGGCTAACCACAAGTCACACAAGCAATTCCCTTAGACACTCCAGTTTCCCAGTATCACCACCACTGCCACTCATTATGGGGACAAATGGTTATGAAAACCAGTACCCCAGTAAAAGAAAAAAGGTTCTCTCGATCGCAAAGGACCAAGCCCCAGACCCAGGTCAATAGACAAATCAGATCTTACCCACAAATCATGCTGTTGCCAATCCTTTAGAATCTAAAATCTAAAGGTTTATTCATAAAAGGAAAAAGATATAGATGAGAGCTAGAATTGGTTAAATGGAATCAATTACATACAGTAAAGGCAAAGTTCTTGGTTCAGGCTTGTAGCAGTGATGAAGTAAACTGCAGGTTCAAAATCAAGTCTCTGGAATACATCCCCAGCTGGGATGGGTCATCAGTCCTTTGTTCAGAGCTTCAGTTTGCAG
>NW_020682828.1:0-2866 GCF_002925995.2 Terrapene triunguis
GCTGCGGGTCGGGAGTGAGGGGCACCGGCAGAGCTGCGGGGGGCAGGGGCTGCGGGTCGGGAGTGAGGGGCGCTGTGGGCGTGGATTCCAGCCCCGCCCGGCTCTGACCCATGGCCTCTCCCCCCCCCCCACAGGTGTTCCGCTGCCTCCCCACCAACGCGGTGCCGTCGCTCCGGGCCCTGCGGGGGTACGCGGGGGTGCAGAACTTGGCCGGCGTCAGCCCGGAGCTGGCCCGCCAACACCTGGCCCAGGTGCGGGGCCACGTGGTGCAGTTCCCCCTCCGGTTCCTGTCCGAGGAGTCTCTCCTGCCCCCGCTCAACAGCAAGGAGGGCATGATCCCCGTGGAGGTGTGGACGTAGGCGCCCGCGGGGCCAGAGCGGCGTGCCCTCTCTCTGCCCGGGGGGCGTGCCCGCGCCACCCCACCCCCGGCGGCGGCCAGAGACCCCCCTCTGTCCGGCGAGGGGGGCTGGGACCAGTTCTCTGCCCGCCCAGGGGCAGCCCCTCTCCCTGCCCGTTGGCACAGTCCCCCCGAACCCCGCGGGCAGGGTCGCCCGGCAGCGCAGCATGCCACCGGCTCACCCCTGGCGGACGGCCCGCACCCACCGCCCCGCTCCCCACCTTCCCCCGTCACTACATTCCAGAGGCCAACTTCCCACGGTGGGGGGGGGGGGCGCATCACCCCCCCTCCTTGCTGCTACTAACTGCTGAGTGTCACCCCGGCCTCGCCCACTGGGCACCCCCCGGCCAGCGGGAGCCCTCGCCGCCCGGCCCCACACAACACTACCGCTGCCCGGGTTCCTCCCGCTCACCGTGGGGAGGCCAGAGGCAGGCACGGGAGGGACGCGCCCACGCCCCGGGATCTACCCCGCAGGCTGATAGGTCGAAGGGGTCACCCACAGGGTGGCCCACAGAGGGCTGGGCGGGCAAGGGCGGGTCCCTGGGGGTTTGCCCCTGGCAGCACCCATCCCCCGTCACGGGACCAGCTCCGCACCCTAACCTGCTTCTCTGAGATGGTTTGTTACATAAACGCGCTGCAACCGTGGCCCGTCTCTCTGGTTATTCCGCGCCGGGGTCCCGGGGGACGGCCCCTGCGGGTGCCGGGGGGCGCTGGCCTGGCGGAGATGGGGGAGACCAGTGGGAGGCGCACGGGGACTGGCTACACTGGTGTCACGGAGTATGGGGGGACTCAGGGCCCTGCACCCCCGGCGTCCTGCGATTCACCATGACTCTCAGCCAGCCAGTAAAGCAGAAGGTTTATTTAGACGACAGGAATACAGTCCAAGACAGGTCTTGCAGGCACAGACAACAGGACCCCCTCAGTTAGGTCCATCTTGGGGTCCCCGGGCACCCTAGCCCCCTTAGGGGATCAGAGCCCTGTCTGCCCCAAGCCCTAGTCACTAGCCAGCCTCTGAGACTCTGCCTTCAGCGACCCCACCCACAGCCTTTGTTCAGTCTCTGGGCAAAGGTGTCACCTGGTCCCAGCCCCCTCCTGGGTTCTCATGTTACAGGCTCAGGTATTTTCAGTCAGTCTCCCATCCCCCCAAGGCCGACCATCCCAGCCACACTCCCCTGTCAGCATTCACAGACCACAGTAAGAACAGACCCAGTTCGTCACAACTGGGAAGTCTGTTGTGACTGTCATGTGCCCGCAGGGGGGGCATGCCGCAGAGAGAGGGGGGTGTCGGGGGGTGAGTATGTACAGCCGCTGCTTTGAGTGTGTGTGTGCACTATGGGGGGGGTGTACACCTCTAGGGTGTGTACACACTCTGTGGGGTTGGGGGGCGTGTGTGTGTGTGTGTGTGCGCGACCCCACCGGCGGATTTCCCCCTTGGCCCAGCGGTCAGGGCGAGATAAAAGGCTCCATTCCCGGCAGCCGCCCCCTCGTTTTGCCAACCCAGCCCCAAAGGAGGAGCGCGTGGCCAGGGGCCCCCTGTCGCCAGCCCACAGCGGGGCAGGACCCTGCCAGCGGCTGGCATCAGCCTAGCGCGGTGCTGGGCGACAGCCCGGGTACAGAGAACGGGGGAGAGAAGGCGACTGGCTGGCCCGGCTGAGACTGCAGCGGTTCCGGCGCACGGGGACACGCGTGTGCGGGGAGACGGACGCCATGAACGCCTCGCCCGGCGCGCCCGCTGCGCAGGGGGGAAGCGCTGGTGGGGCGCTCGCCCAGGGCTGACGAAGGCGGCCAGCCCACCCTCCGCGTGTTGGCATAATGCCACGCGACCGTCGCCCCCGGCCAGCGGGGACAAGAAAGGAGCCCGGCGCGGGGACGAGGAGCCGTCAGCCACCGGAGTCCGTGGTGTCCCCGGCACAGTGGGGCTAGGGTGATGCTGCAGGCTGGCCCCACTGCCCCCAGGCAGCACTGGGGTGGGGAGGGTGCAGGAGTAGGTGGCTCCATAGGGGGCGCGCGCCCCCCGCAGTCAGCACGTGGCACCAGGGGGCGCTGCACTACCCAGATGCCACCTGCCCTGACCAGCCCCACGCTCCAGCCCTGGCTGCTGTGATCCCCCTGCCAGGGAAGTGGGGCGCAGCGGGGGGCACTCACCCCCCTCCGGAGCAGCTGTGAAGGGGAGCCAGGCTGGGGCCAGGCTGCTGCGTCCTGCTCCACGCCGGGCTCCGAGTTCTCGCCTACCTGCCTTGAAAATGGTTACATTTTTTGTCAATAAACCTGCTTGTTTCCCCCTAGAGGGGACAGGCCCCTGCCCCATTCCCCGCCCCCCTGAGCCAGCCAGTCCCCGTCCTGGGGCCGGGTGGGAGCTGGCGCCCCCTAGAGGGGACAGGCCCCTGCCCCATTCCCCGCCCCCCTGAGCCAGCCAGTCCCTGTCCTGGGGCCGGGTGGGAGCCGGCGCCCCCTAGAGGGGACAGGCCC
>NW_020682829.1:0-8081 GCF_002925995.2 Terrapene triunguis
GTGCTGTTCACTGACTCTCCCTGGAATATCAGTTTATCATCAAGCTTTCAGCCCTTGTCCTCAACCTATACCGTAGCACTGTCCCAGGTGTTCATGATCATGAAGCTCTACTCCCTGGTAATATCAACTTCATAAAACTGATGAACATGGAGCTCTTTCAGCAACTCACCCATTAATCACTCCTAAAGGTCAGGCTGACCTTGAATCTCCGCACCCTTCAGAACAAAAATGTAAAACCCACCTATTTGCTTGTGATACCATCACTTTTGTTTCAGGTTTTTCTTTAAAATATATAAAAATGAAGTAATGCATCCTGATCAGCCCACCTACTGACTTTGGGCAGCTGAATTTTGCAGCTTACTTCTGTCTCTTGATTGAGCCCATCGAGACTTTGCACTGTAAGCCCACCCCAGACTTTGGGTACATTCATATTCCTAGCTGGGCTGAAAGTTTGCATCCGAGGCCCCATCACGAGGCTGAAGTGTCACATTCTCAACGCACGAGTGTGCTGTTTGGTTTAAGTTGTTAGGAAATAATTAGGAACACAGCAACAAACAACGGCTTTCCTCATTCTACAGGGACCTGATTTTGCCACCCTACCTTGCAGTCAATAGTACTTACATGTGGAGTCTCAATTACTTCAGAGGGATTGCAAATATGAGCAAGTACCACTCAGTGTGATTCACAGGGATAGAATCTGGCCATAGGCAGCTAAGCAGGAACCAGATGCCATCATGTAAACATAAAGATAATGTTATTAGCCAAAACTGGAATAAAGAGTGAAATAACTTGCCATTTGATACAATGTGGAAGTACACCTCTACCTCGATATAATGCTACCCGATATAACACGAATTCGGATATAACGCGGTAAAGCAGTGCTCCGGGGGGGGGGGCGCGGGGCTGCGCACTCCGGTGGATCAAAGCAAGTTCAATATAACGCGGTCTCACCTATAACACAGTACGATTTTTTGGCTCCCGAGGACAGCGTTATATCGAGGTAGAGGTGTATATGAATTGGGATAGGCCAAGGAATGGAAATCTCCTGTTTACATTAACAGTGTCAGATTAACTGAACTGGGCAGAGGCAACAAGTAGCAGAAACAAGAGCTAATGCTGGTTCATTGGTGATTAAATCTGAGGTTGGATCTGACATTTCTGCTCTAAGAATGGTGAGGAGGCTGAAAATAACAGTACTGTGTATGTATACCCCTGCTAATGAGACAGGGTGATAACTCAGCTGTACATGTTTTTCCTTTGTCCTTGTAGAAGTCTTCTTGTGTTTGCTTGTATCATCCTTAAAATAATATCCTGAAATCCTGACTTTGATTAATCTTCTACTGAGCAGCTATATGGAATAGAGGAACTATTTTGTTATGTAGGAACCCAAAGCTTTATTGCGGCAATAATCAAAATAACTTGCACCCAAACATTACATCATTAACACAGTACCAGTGTTGCAGAAAAAGGAGAAAGCACTGCATTAAACTTTTAGCCAGAGCTAGAATTCTTATTAAAAATTTCACAAGCTGGAGCCCAGAGCTGTAAGAGTCAATTTCCTAATGATCCTTCAGGCTTCTTAGCAACCAAAAAACCTCAAATGCAACAAGGCTCCATGCAAGCACACAGGTCTACTTGTGAAGATCTAACTGCAGGAATGAGGCATTAGGACTTGACCCAATTGCCCAATGATAGAGAATTTTTTGCCTGCTGCTAAATACTACCTTGGGCTACAACCTAGTCCCAATTCTGAGTCCTAGTCCCAAATCAGAGTCAGTACTGGGACTGGAGACTACTCAGCAAAAAACAGGTGTCTGGTGTTGTAGATGGAATTGGTTTCCCAACAAAGCTATGGGGCTCGATGCAGGAATTAGTGTGAAATTCTATAGCCTGTGCTAAGCAGCAGTCAGAATCGATGGGACCATTATACCCTTCTGGTTTATCAATCTAGGACTTCAAAAGAACACTGGATGGAGGACCACAGTTAGTCTCAGTTTCCTTTTAGAGTATCGATAACTAGAGCTTGTGAAAGCAGCAACTGTTTCTACATAATGTAAGGTTTCCAATTTCCCCCAGGGAATACTTCAGATCCCTATTCAACACATTGCATTGTCACATTCTAAACCCTTTTAATGCCACTAAATGCAAGTAACCTTTGCACGTTTAAGAATGCATTTTTCATAGCAGAGGTCACCAGCCAGCAGATCAAAATACCCTTGACCCACAATCCTGTTTTCAGCACTGTTGCCATAGCAGAATCCAGTGAATGGGGTATACCATAATAGGAAAGGAGACTAATCATGCTCTTCAAGAGCTAATCCATTGAAATCAATGGTTCTTTTTTTGAAATGTGGTAAACAGGGCGGAGAAACAAATTAATCTCAGCAATTCATTTACCTTCTTCCAAGGAAAACAACAAAACCACCCATGTTTTGGAAGCAAGACAAGCATCAGCAGAGTCGGACACCATTGGCTTAATACTGGGCTGTAGGTGCTGCTTTTGTGTGATAGTATTTATCTACATAAATAAGTGAAACTCTCAGCTCACATTTGAAAATATTTAGCCCTGTGATTTTACACATATTAGCCATGTGGCTGTTAAAATTAACAACATATATAAACAATAGAGGGCCATTAGGCAATGTTATTTCTGGTTCTATTGAGCCATGCATATTGCAAAGACTTTGTTCACATGTTTTTAGGCCGCCCTGGTCTTGCAATAAGCTATGTGTGTGAAAGGACCTCCTCATTCCACGCAGAGCTTCACTGACTTGAGCAGTGCTCAGCGTGGGTACAAGGGTCTGCCCATGCAGGTGTCATTGCTCGGGGTTTATGTTTGAAAATGAGAGACTATGTAAGTTGCTGTTGGGGATGTGACTAACGATTACTGCATAGTCCCTCACGTTCATTAGAGAAACGCTAGGAGAATAATGCCCAGGACCTCTCTTTAGCCATTGCATGTCCTATCAGCCACAGAAGGACTGAGCTGTACATTTGGGCTGCGTTTTCTACTATGCCACTCTTGTAAGTGGGAGCTTTGCTGTTAAGGCTGCTTGTCCCACTCCTGCCCGGCAGTTCTTTTCCGCTCTGTATCTCCAGTGGGGGAACAATCTTCAGGGAGGCAGAGAGACTCCTGCAGAAAAGGAAGCCAGGACCGGTTCTCATCAGCATCGACAACTTCACCTGCCCCAAGAAGGTGGCTGGTTTGGGGAGAGAATATGTACCAGAGAAACACAGAGGACACATTACATAGAAGGACTGGAAGGGAGCAAGAAAGTGAGATTTCTCACAGTGCTGCAGGAAGGATAACGGCCCTGCTGTCTGCTCCCCAGTCATACCAGATGGGAGTAGCAGGACTTGAATTAGTGATTAATTCAAACAAAACACATTGAGCAAATGAATATAATCAAACATTATTTGATATACCGGCTCTGTAATCCAATCTAATTCCAAACTAATCACATTTGCAAGAAAAACCAGAGAGCCATTTGCAAACTAAACAAAACAAGACCCATGAAACAGACCTGACAAACACGGGAAAGGCCAATAAATATGTAAATTGGTAATAACTTAGCACAGTTGTGAGTCATGTAACATCAGTGAAGGACACCAACATGTACATGAACCCTAAAAAGTGGCATACAGAGGCAAATCCTGATCTCTAATATTCTTTTCAGAATAAATACACAGTGTTCAGGAATGGAAAGAAACCAGGACTGTAAGAACAATTTTTTTAAAAGTTTTCTTGGTATTTTCTATACGTGCTCTCAAACCCTACAACCTGCCAAGGTGTGTGCTCTGCAGGGTAATCGCCTACATTATAAGTCACAGGTGTCTGTTTCAGATAGGTTTGTGCACTTGTTAGTTCAGTGGTTCTCAAATTTTTGTACTGGTGACCCCTTTCACACATCAAGCCTCCGAGTGCGACCCCCTTTATAAATTAAAAACACTTTTTATATTTAACATTATTATAAATGCTGGGGCTTGGGGGTGGAGTCTGACAGCTCAGGACCCTCCACACAATAACCTCGCGGCACCCTGAGGGGTCACAACTGCCAGTTTGAAAATCCCTGTGTTAGTTGTTCAGAACTCGGAATAGGGAAGGAATCATTCATAGTGATTGCATGGAAATATACAGCTGTCTATCCATCTTTCCTGGGTTACTTACAGGTTTATCATCCAAATACATAGTACAGGTAAAAGCACCAGTCAGATGTGTAGTTCTTCAATTTATTACCCTTAAACATGACTAGCTGGGATACTGGGGTTCACATCAAGTCTTAAAAGATTGAAAATAGGGAGAGGATCAGAACAGTCAGAAGAAAAGCAAATTGGGCCAAATTCAAATCTGGTGTGAGCTCCTGTAGCCCTATAGCAACTACTCTCCCCACCTGGATTTTTTCTCTTTAAAAGAAGCTAGAAGAGGAAGATGAGGAGCTGGGGGCAGCCTTATTGAAGTCAGCTTTCCTACTGTGTGTAATGTGGGATGTGATCGTACACGAACACCCTTGCAATGGGCTATGTTAGGGATGTGGTAATATGGTAATAAAATATGTATTAAGAACAAAATTATTAATATGTTTTATATTAATTAATTCATATTTCTTAAAAGAATGTGGCCCTGATTTAGGCAAGCACTTAGGCAGGTACTCAAAGTTAAGCACTTGCATAAGTGCAGCCCTGAATAGATATACTGTCCTGGAAATCAGGGACTATGTTTGTACAAGTTGTGCATAGTGGCCTGTATTGAAAGGTCAGCATTTCTCAATAGCTATCACACAGTGCTATCTGTACCAACATGGTCCTCTTTATATTGAGAATAAGGAAATGAAGTAGCTGTGGAATCTCATATGCCACTATGTAGCAACTATTCATACACTCAGTAACAATAATGTATTGGGTGCCAAATGTTAACACATCTCAGATTAATTCTTAACTACAATGCAAAACCCTTCTGGTAGAGTGTCCCAAGTTAACACACCTTGAGTAAAAAGCCTGGCACCCAAGTTCCCATCATGATGGTTACTATTTGCACAGTACAGGATGTTATGCACATATAGCCATGATAGATCTGAAGCAAGCAGCATGAGTTTCTGAAGGTGGAAGTGGTCTCCATGGAAAATTGAATTCTCCATTACTGCTAGAGTTAGCCAATACTCTGCACTTTCATACCATAGACAGGATAATCAAGACTTCTTGACTCTGAGTCACGATGAGAATTTGTTCTCTATGCTTTCCTACAATTTTCTGAATTGTACTTCTTGTTTCAACAGTTTAAGTTCCTGCACTTAGAAAAATAGATGCTTCCATTTGCTTAGTGCGATGGGGCTTAACACCCCACATTGGGCCAGAAAGGTTAAAAGGCAATACTGGGCCCTGGTAACCCCACCCCTCTGGGCCAGTTGCTGAGCATGTTCCAGCTAGATGAGTGGGTTCAAAGGAGCGTGGAAGCCCAAGCAAGGGCTGGTGGACAGGCTGCAGAATAGAAAAATCCGTCTCTGGGCAGCCAGACAGAAGGTGGAGAGGGGACCATGTAGTAAGTAAGGCCCCAAGCAGTGCCTTTTCCAACCACCACAGCCTGTGAGAACCAGCAGGGCTTCCAGGATCCTGCTTGCTCATTTGGATATTTTTGAAGCTATTGACTCCTTGGACAAAAGGAGCCAGGCCCCAAACTTAAGGAAGGTAGGAAGTAGCCCAGGGTAGCAGATTTAGACTCTTTATAGGGAGGAATCTGCAGGTGTTACTTCCCACAGGACCTTGGGCTGGGACCCAGTGGAGGATGAGGGCCCAGGTCCCCCTACCATGCCTCACTTAAGGACAAAGGCCCAGATACAGGGGGAGGCTAAAAACATTCCTGGCCTGGGGTCAGGAACCAGGCATCACTACTGCCCCGAGACAGAGGGTGGAAGTCAGGTGTGCTAGCCACCAGGTAATTTGGCCCTCTAAGCCCCTTATCACAATTGGGCATCAGTTCTGCAATCAAACCCACACAGGTACAGAGTATGTCAAAAGTGCAGTTAAATACCCACAAACTCCAGTTCACAGGCCTCAGGCTATGGTCCAGTCCAACTGCAGGCTCCCCCATCACTCCCCTCCCCCCAGGGTCCCAGAGCCTGGTCTAAACCCAAATCTGAATGTCTATACCACAACTAGACTGCCCTGTAGTCGAAGCCTGAGTCAGCTGACAGTGGCCAGCCGCAAATGTGTGATTTCACTGTAGACCTACTCAAAGGGTCTGCCTGTGTGGATCTGACTGAAAGATCCAGTCTTCTGTAAAGTGATTTTTAGGTTTGCCTGGGCTTCCCTCTACTGGAGAGTGTTGGTTGCCAAATGTGACTGCCATTTGTGTGCCAGTGAAAGGTGAGACTCAGTGAACTTGAGCTATATTTATATACATACAAGTCTACTAACAACACTATAATTATAGTACTATAAATTGATGATGGTAGTATATTATATTGTTATCACCATGACATCTCATGTAGGTGGCACTGTAGTTTACTACATTTATGTTTTCTCCAGCAGCAAGATTTACTGTCTAACATTGTCCCCATTAGGCCTTATACTTTAGTATTTTTATTTTTCAACTCACCTATTCTGCAGTAGCCTCATGATTCTTTAAAATATAAACTGTAAGATTAAACTAAATTTCTCTCAGCCTAAACTCTCACAACAGAGAGATGGCAGAGAAGGTCAGCAGGTATTCATAGTGCCAGTTAAAAACCTACAAACTTTTGCCTTTTTTGATATTTTTACTGTATTTCTGACAGATCTTCTTGCTGTAAACCTTATTATGTCTGGATATCATCTCTTGTTTCTAGCTCATTACTACAATATCTATTCTTTCTTGCTCCCTCTCTGCGAACTACCACATCACCCTACTAAAGGGATGCTAATGTTTGGCTGACCTAACATCAATATTTTCCCCCCCTACTACTCATCTCTTCAGATCCTCTTGTGATACATTATTATTAAGAGACTCACTGGCTCTGTACCTGATCCTAATCCACCCTGTTCCATCTCTGAATATAAAATACCTCAGGCAGCTTCTCAGCAGGCACAAGGGCATTAAAGTCACATCCTAAAATACACGAAGAGCCATCAGCACTTAAGACAAACTTTTTTCCCATTTAATAGAAGGAGGGAGGTTAAATCCATGATTTTAACTGTCTTTATACAGTACAACTTGTATAAAAAATCCCTTTTGCTTATGTACACTATATACATGTTCCGGAAGCATCTTCTTCCATCACACTGAGAAAAGAACTTGGTAATTGGTATTGTGGTAACAGCAACAACATACAAGATGCAGTGCATGTTTGGCATATGACTTAGACCTTATAAATTGGAAGCCAGAAACAAGATGATTTCAGGACTTGGGGTTAAAAAAATAAATAAACACACACGCACAGGACAAATTCACTAAGAAGTCTTAAGTGAGTTTGGGACTATCCAGCAGACAGCTATGTGTACAGTGAAAACACCACAGTCAGTGCGCTTTAGTGTAGTTTTGCCCCAAACCCCAGTAAAACTTGAGTTTCATCTCAGAGTTTCACTTGGAGACTTTACACTTTGTCAGCATTCAAAGGGTGCAATTCTATGCAAGGCAGTGGACAAATCCAGGTGAACTAGGATTGCCAACTTTCTAATCGCACAAAACTGAACACCCCTGCCCCGCCCCCTGCCTCAAGGCTCCGCCCCGCCCCACCCCTTATCCGAGGCCCCACCCCTGCTCGCTCCATCCCCCCTCTGTCACTCACTCTCCCCCATCCTCACTCACTTTCACCGGGCTGGGGCAGGGAGTTGGGGTGCGGGATGGGGGTGAAGGGTCAGTCTGGGGATAAGGGGTTTGGGGTGTGGGAGAGAGCTCCAGGCTGGGGCAGAGGGTTGGGGTGTGGGGAAGTATGGGCTCTCAGCTTGGGGTGCAGGCTCAAGGTGGGGCCAGAAATGAGGGGTTCAGGGTGTGGGAGAGGGCTTCAGCTGGGGGGGTGGGCTCTGGGGTGGAGCCAGGGATGAGAGGTTTGGGGTGCAGGAGGAGGCACTAGGCTGGGGCAGGGGGTTGGAGTGTGTGTATGGGGATG
>NW_020682830.1:0-3145 GCF_002925995.2 Terrapene triunguis
TGGGCTCAAGTTCCAGTTAATTGGTGGTATCAGATTCTTACTCCTGGGGGAATTCTGCGCATCTGCGGACGCGCAAAGTTCATCAGTCTCGCATAATTTTGTATTTTCCAGCATAAAAAACATTCTGCCCAAGAAGTGCTGCAGGTCCACCTTTTACCCACCAGAGGCCGCTGCGGTGCCAGAACGTCCGGCTGCGTTCATGCCGGCTGTTCTAGCGCCACAGCGGCCTCTGGTGGGGAAAAAGGCAGAACTGCAGCACTTCTTAGGCAAAATGTTTTTTATGCAGAAAAATACAAAACTCTATGCTCAGTGCTGCAGAATTCCCCCCAGAATAGAGTTCATCACAGCACCTGCCCGTGGAGCCAGGTTAGACAGAGTGGGGCACACAGGGCTGCTGGGGGGGTCACAGAGTCGGGTTCAGAATGGCTAGTGGGGGGGACAGACGGAAGCATGGGCTCAGGAGCTAGTGGGGTGACCGCGTTGAGCCTAGGGATGGGGGAGGGGCGTGGGGATGAGGGGTGCGGGGACAGGGGCAGACGTGCCTGACTGAATGGGAGAGGCTTGGGGTCAGCCAGGGTCTGCATGGGGGAGGCTTCCCAACACCCTAACAATCCCACCCCCCAAAGGAAAAACCTCCCACCCACACTCATCACCCTCCAGGGTCATTCCTAGGCTCCTTCCTTTTCCCTCAGCTCCTCCGTAATCCCTGACTCGTCCAAGCCTTTCCACTGCTTCTGACAGGTGCAAGAAATACGGTTCTGTAGTGTAATTTAAATGAATTACACAACGTTCTCTATTAATATGCCTAGTAAGGAATCTATTTGTCCATAAAAAATTACCGGAATTTTTTTTTTTGGTCTGTATTGTTACAGACATACTTGTTGACAGATATTTTGAAATAAATTACCAAAATAATTGTAACTGGCCTGATTATATTGTGTTATTTTGACAAATAAAATATGCAGAATTTTGCAGAATTTTCAAATATTGTGTGCAGAATTTTTAATTTTGGGGCGAAGAATTTCCCCAGGAGTAATCTTAGCTCCCCTTTGACAACAACAAAAACACTCCCTGCTTTGCTTGGCCTCTGCCCAGGGCACAGTGGCCCAGGACTAGGTTAGTTCAGCAAGTGTGGACGGAAGCTTATTCCCAAACTTCTATGGGGATTATGAATCCTGCCTCATGGCTCAATTGATTTCCCCCTCCCACCCATGCAAGACCTTAGTCAATGCGACCAATCCAGTTGCTTGTAGTAGTTGCTGTGGCCCCAACAGGTCCCCTTGGCAGGGCTTTTGGACAGTGGATTTGCATGGTTTGCAAACCTACTGGCCATGTACTGGCTGCAGCCATAGAGAGAGCTGCCAGAAAGCCATTCTGCGCAGCACATAAAGACCTGACCCCCACCCCATCCAGTGTAGCAGAATTGCACCTGTATCGTTACATTTTGGACTTTGCTTACAGGTATTGGAGGGGGTGGCAGGATGTAGCCCGATGCCTGTCCAGATTATGTCCAAGAATGTGTGTTCTGCAGTGTTACTGTTGCCCAGGTTGGATCACATGTTTGATCACTTCATATTATCTCTAGTCTCTGGCCCTAGCCCATGGAGTGGTGCTTGGCTGCTTAAGAGCTGGAGCTGAGGGGAGTGCTGCTCACAGCGTTTTGTGATCCCAGCAGGAAGAAGACCGCTACAAACTGATGCTGAGCAGGAGTGACAGTGAGAATATTGCCAGTAACTATTTCCGGTCCAAGCGAGCCAGCCAGATCCTCAGTGCTGATCCTATGAAGAGTCTTGGTAAATATCCCAACACTCTCCTTTCCTTTCCTCTGTGTGCCGGTATCTCCTCCAGTGAGGGTTCCATTCCTGGCAGGTTAGTCTGGAGGGATTTGTTGTTCCCCAGTCAAATAGCCTCTTTACTGGACAATGCAACCCATTCCTTAATTGGTGGTGACAGCCATTTTCTCCTCTGACAATGGTTCCCTAGAGTTGCTCTAGCAGACCAGATGTTGATAAACCTCCCTGTAGTGATTTGAATGATTTGCTTCCAGTGCTTGTAGCTTGGAGGTAATTCACGTTCAGCATGTCACCCTGACCAACACGTGCTGTCTTTTGTCCCTCCATAGGGTTGCCACTCATCCCAGTTTTTCAGGGAATAAAGCACCATGGGCTGGATGTTCTGCAAAAGCCTGTGTGTCATTCAGTGGTGCTAGTGATTCCTTTTTAAATTTGTCATGGACTTAGTCCTTGGTGACAAGTGCCCTTGCTGTGTCTGACTCCATTTGTTTTAGGGATAGCTAAGCTTTGTAAAATGTACAGCATGGGCCCATCTGTGCATTCAATGGGAGTTTCTTGCCGATCAGGCCCTCTGTTTTTTGGTTTTGGGTTTTGATTTTGGTTGTTTTTTTTTTTTTTTCAATTAATTTTGGAACAATGGACTGAACTGCAGAGCTCTGCGGTCATTTCTGAGCCAGCACACAGAAATAAATGCAGCTGTGGATAAACCGATACAGAGCTTTTCATCTTCAGGTCACTGGTTCCAAAGTAGACTAGATAGGTCTAACAAAAGATAACCACCCTGTGGTAGCCTGAGTGAAACAGATTTTTGTGGGGTTTCAGTCTAATTCCTGGTGAAGAGCTGTCTGCATAATAAAACCCACCACCACAGTTGGTGCTGATTGGCATCCTTGCTAGCAGAGACTGGATGGACTACACACATTCCCATCTTACCTTCAGAAATGTCCCATGAGCACAGGATTGAGGCACATTGATGAGGGAGCATGGAGAAATGTATCCAGTTACTTCCTCTTCTGTGAATGAAACCTATCACCCCTAGTCTCAGGTGCCTGTCACGCTGGCAGCTGGGCCCTTCAATTACAGAGAATAAGCAGAAAGCCAGAACAAAACAGAGACATAATCAACAATTCAACCAACTAAATGAGCTTTGCATTATGCCATGGAAGTCATTAAACTCTGGCTGTGATGCACTTTCAAGGGGATCAGAGTAGCAGCCGTGTTAGTCTGTATCCGCAAAAAGAACAGGAGTACTTGCGGCACCTTAGAGACTAACAAATTTATTAGAGCATAAGCTTTCGTGGGCTACAACCCACTTCTTCGGATGCATCCGAAGAAGTGGGTTGTAGCCCACG
>NW_020682831.1:0-8289 GCF_002925995.2 Terrapene triunguis
TTGCAAAGGCTTTGGGAGTACATGAAGGAGAGCTTTCTGGAGATGTCTCTGGAGGATTTCCGCTCCATCCCCATACACGTTAACAGACTTTTCCAGTAGCTGTACTGGCCACGATTGCCAGGGCAAATTAATTATTAATCATTAAACACGCTTGCTTTTAAACCATGTGTAATATTTACAAAGGTACACTCACCAGAGGTCCCTTGTGTGCCCTCAGGGTCTGGGAGCATGCTTTGGGTGAGTTCGGGGGTTACTGGTTCCAGGTCCAGGGTGATAAACATATCCTGGCTGTTGAGGAAAGCGGTTTCTCTGCTTCCTTGCTGTGAGCTATCTTCATTGTCTTCATCATCATCTTCCTTGTACCCCGAACCCGCTTCCCTGTTGCGTGATTCTCCATTGATGGAGTCAAAGCACACGGTTGGGGTAGTGGTGGCTGCACTCCCTAGCATGGCATGCAGCTCCGCGTAGAAGCGGCATGTTTGCGGCTCTGCCCCGGACCTTCCGTTTGCCTCTCTGGCTTTGTGGTAGGTTTGGCTTGCCTTAGCTCCTTAATTTTCACGCGGCACTGCTGTGCGTCCCTGTTATGGCCTCTGTCCTTCATGGCCTTTGAGACTTTTTCTAATATTTTGCCATTTCGTTTACTGCTACGGAGTTCAGCTAGCACTGATTCGTCTCCCCATATGGCAAGCAGATCCCGTACCTCCCGTTCGGTCCATGATGGAGATCTTTTGCGATCCTGGGACTCCATCATGGTTACCTGTGCTGATGAGCTCTGCGTGGTCACCTGTGCCCTCCACGCTGGGCAAACAGGAAATGAAATTCAAAAGTTCACGGGGCTTTTCCTGTCTACCTGGTCAGTGCATCTGAGTTGAGAGTGCTGTCCAGAGCGGTCACAATGAAGCACTGTGGGATAGCTCCCGGAGGCCAATAACGTCGAATTCCGTCCACACTACCCCAAATCCGACCCGCAAAGGCCGATTTCAGCGCTAATCCCCTCGTCGGAGGTGGAGTAAAGAAACTGGTTTAAAGGGCCCTTTAAGTCGAAAAAAAGGGCTTCGTCGTGTGGACGTGTCCAGGCTTAATTCGATTTAACGCTGCTAAATTCAACCTAAACTCGTAGTGTAGACCAGGCCTCAGTTCCCAAAGAAGTCAATGGGAATTTTATCACTGGACAATGCTGAGTGCCTTTGACAATTCCACTCCACTTGAGTAACCTTGTGTCTACCTATGCATTTTCAAAGGCATCGTAACATTACAAAACTGAGGCTAATAGAGCACAAAGTAAATGTGGCATTAGTTAAGAGTAGCCTTGAACTGGCCAAAAGGTGGTAAAACCAGCTCCCTTCCACTCAATTGGCTGACGAAGCAACACAGAAAGTGGAGGGAAAAGCCCTGACTATTTGCCCTGTTATTTTTCAATGTTAATCCACTTTTCTGGAACCACATGGAATCTAGGACCCTGAAGCATCCAACAGCCAGAGGAGCTTTGCATTTTATTTTCTGTGTCTAAAATGCCATAGCTGTCACTCACGGGGGGTGGGGGGTGGGAGGGGGAAGCTGTTTGAAAATATTCGTGTCTTAAATGGAGTGGCTCCCTTCTGAGATGCACAGCTTCAAAGAGGCTGCAGAGAGAGTGACAGCCACTCCAACTCAAACCAAAAATACAATGAAAATCTAATTGGCTTAAGGCACTGTGATATCTTCCAAAGTCTTCAAGAAAGTTCATTCAGCTGTTGTATAGTAACTCAGGTGGGAAATAAGTAGTGGTTTTCTGTTTTTGATAAAAATTGCCTAGATCCTGATTTGCACACAGAAAACAGAAGAGTTGTTTGGATTTAAAAGTTCTGTAGCAGGGATCGGCAACCTTCGGCACGCGGCTCGCCAGGGTAAGCCCCCTGGTGGGCTGGGCCGGGCTGGTTTGTTTATCTGCCGTGGCCACAGGTTCGGCCAAGCGCGGCTCCCACTGGCTGCGGTTCACCACTCCAGGCCAATGCGGGCTGCGGGAAGCGGCGCCAGCTGAGGGATTCTTGTGGATCGGCCGAACCTGCGGACATGGCAGGTAAACAAACCGGCGGGCTGCGTGCCAAAGGTTGCCGATCCCTGCTCTATAGTCACAGTATTCTTAGACTCTAACAAGGAATGCACTAAAATGGTTTGAAAATAAAGAATTGGTAAAAAAAAAAAAAAAGGGTAAAAATTGGAATCTTCTGCTTAGTTAGCCCCAGAGCAGCAAAACATTTAAGCATGAGGGGTCTCATTCACTTCAGTAGGTCAGGTCATTTGCTTAAAGTTCCACACTTGCTCAAGTGCTTTACTAGATTGGAAGTAAGGCAAATTATGGTCAGCCCAGTGTGGGTATAGAAGGGTGAGCGAGTGTCCTGACTTCTGTTCCCTATAAAGGGCTAGCTACAGTTGTAGTCCTTACACCCAGATAGTACAAGGACTTCATGGGGATAGCACTCTGGGCAGTGCTAAGGCCTCCAAATGGAGCAGGAATGAGGTGAGGCCAAGGAATGGGGGCGCATGCTAAAAAGGCAACACAATTAACTGTAAATATTGCTATACAAAATGCTACGTGTCTTCAAGGAAGTCTGAACTACAGTTGCTTTGTAAACCATGACTTTGAGTCCCCTTACTTTTGTAGATAGGGTACGTTTTTGCATTGAATATTTGTAAGTTTTTTCTCTCATTTTATTTTTTTTCTAAAAATGCACAATAAAATGAATGATACTCCAGCACTTGACTTATTTGTGCAGCCAGTAATTCAGACCTTCTAGCATGTGGATGGATGGCATTTGCCCTCCAGCCTAATTTCTAACAGTGAATTTGACATATGAAGCTAGAATTCATACTCTACCATGTTTTACTGCTCAATTTCATAATGATTACTGTACAGTGGAGTGTAAAACTCAAAGGATTCAGTTAAATTTAAAGTAAGCTGGATTTCTTAAACTAGGCTTACAAGGTTGGTTTAGCCTTTTATAGATGGATGACTTTGCATTAATAAATGCCATAGAAAGGAGATAATATTGGTGTCATATTTAGAGTATGCACATTGTCTTTTTTTTTTTAATATATTTGCATACTGAATAGAAGGAGCAGGCCCTTCACAGCCCATGTCCCTTCTGGGAGTTGCCTTGCAAACCTGATCCTGGGAGCAAGACTAAGTCTAGTGCCAGACTAGATTAGTACAGTAGTGTGTCACTTTTGGAGTTTCAAGTTGAGAAACTGAATTACTTCACTAACCAAACACTCCTTTGGTGAGTTAATCTTCCTCTCCATGGGTACCATGTCCTAAGTAGTGCTGTGTCCTTAACTTTTCTCCTGTTCTATGAAATTAAGGTTTAAATGAAACCACAAGAAAGTGCTCTTTTCCTATGAATAAAAACCGTTTTAAGGTCTGATCCTGAAGCAAAGATAAAAAGATGTTTGAAATTCTGGGGCCTATTTCCCTGTCACCATTACCCAATTCCTGCCATCCTGAAAGCCTGTGTTGCCAAATGGTGGTCCCTCATCTCTCAGGAGTATCATGAATCATGAGAGAGTGAAATGGTGGCCTTCATGATGCAACCAATATCTTGAATTCCCTCCTTGCAAGGAACAAGTTTTATGGAAGCTTTTAAGTGCTAATTCCTGGTCCAAATAAGTCAGAGCAAAAATTCTGTTGTCTTCATTTGGAACAGGATATGGCATTTGCAATAATCATTTAATCAAAAATAGGAGCAGAAGTAAATTACAGGACCCAGATCTTTGGTGAGTATAGCTAAGAATATCCAGGACAGCATGAAGAACAAATTATAGCTTCCTCTAATTACCATGTGATCTAAACATAAGGAACAGAAAAAGACAAAGAATCAAATGTAAGTAAATCAAGAGTGCAGCATACTCAGGGGGAAAGAAATCCGCAAGCCAGTGCCCATATGTAATAATAATATCTCTTAGACTAGAGACAGATGAAAGACAGACTCAGAATAATCCTCTCAACTACTAAGGCCTGGTCTACACTAGGCTTTTATGTCGACTTTAGCGCCGTTATATCGAATTAACCCTGCACCCGTCCACACCAGGAAGCCATTTAGTTCGACATAAAGCTCTCTTTAAATCGATTTCTGTAATCCTCCCCAACGAGAGGAGTAGCGCTAAATTCGACATGGCCATATCGAATTAGGCTAGGTGTGGATGCAAATCGACGGTAATAGCTCCGGGAGCTATCCCACAGTGCACCACACTGTTGACGCTCTGGACAGCAGTCCGAGCTTGGATGCTCTGACCAGCCACACAGGAAAAGCCCCGGGAAAATTTGAATTCCTTTTCCTGTCTGGGCAGTTTGAATCTCAGTTCCTGTTTGGACATCGAGGTGAGCTCAGCAGCAGTGGCAACTATGCAGAGCTCTCCAGCAGAGATGGCCGTGCAATCTAATAGAAAGAGGGCCCCAGCATGGACTGATCGGGAAGTCTTGGATCTCATCGCAGTGTGGGGCGATGAGTCCGTGCTTTCAGAGCTGCGCTCCAAAAGAAGGAATGCTAAGATCTACGAGAAGATCTCCAAAGCCATGGCAGAGAGAGGCTACAGCCGGGATGCAACGCAGTGCCGCGTGAAAATCAAGGAGCTGAGACAAGGCTACCAGAAGACCAAAGAGGCAAACGGACGCTCCGGATCCCAGCCCCACACATCCCGTTTCTACGAGGCACTGCATTCCATCCTTGCTGCGGCCGCCACCACTACCCCACCACTGACCGTGGACTCTGAGGATGGGATATTGTCCACGGCCGGTTCCTCGGACATGTTAGCGGACGGGGAAGATGAGGAAGGAGATGAGGAGGACGAGGCAGTCGACAGCGCTTACCAAGCTGATTTCCCCGACAGCCAGGAGCTCTTCATCACCCTTACAGAGATCCCCTACCAACCCTCCCCAGCATGTAACCTGGACACAGATTCAGGCGAAGGATCAAGCGGTAAGTGCTTTAAACATATTAACCTTTATTTTTTACAAAACTTGAATATTAATACTAAGAACAATCTGTGAATCATGATTTCTTCCCCCTGGGCGCTTAAGTAATCAGTAACAACTATTTAAAAAAAAATCAAACAGTGTCCGGTTGTGCATGATTGTGCTGCCCAAGCTGCTCCACTCTTTAGTGCCTGCTACTGCAGCTATATTAGAATCCTGTCTATATGTCCGGGGATAGAGCAGTAGTCCTCCACGGACATCTCCACAAAGCTCTGCTGCAGGTAATGGGATAGCCTGTTCATCAGGTTCCTGGGGAGAGCGGCTTTACTTGGTCCTCCAAAGTAGGAGACGTTCCCGCGCCAGGAGACAAGCAGGTACTCCGGTATCATTGCCTTGCATAGCATGGCGGCATAGGGCCCCGGTCTCTGCAGGCTTTCTCGAAGCATCCGTTGGATCTCGGTGTCCGGGATCCTCATGAGAGTTATGTCGCTCATGATGACCTGCTTTGAATTAGGTAGGGGACTGTTAGTATTGGGACTGCTTGCAACAAGTTCCTTTACAGAACTGTGACCACTGGTTTACAGCCACGCGGTGGGGGCGGGAGAGGGGCAGCATACAGGGATCTTTCCCTGGCTCATCCGCGAGGGGGTGGGACAGGGCCAGAGTTCCTGCTTGGCCGATTGCTGGCAGCACAGACTGGCAGTGCTTTCAATGTGAAAGGAGGCCAGTGGTACTCCTACAGTTTTAAGCAGCCACAAGTCTACGGCTTACCATGTTTGCCTGCTACAGAGAGTACCGTGTCCTGCCCCGCTTCCCAGATCGGCAGTGCAAAAGCCCAGGCACTGAAGGCGAGGTTTGAAAATTCGACCTTGTCCTGAGTGCGCATGTGATAGGTGTGGTTCATGGTCTTGTTCACAGAGAAAAACTATGTTCTTGATTCACAACCACATTTTTCTTTCGGAGGAATTCACTGCCTTTTCCTCATTCCCACAGCCACATCTGCAACTGTCTCCCAACCCAGCTTGGCATCACACTCCCAGAGGCTAGCGCACATTAGGCGGAGAAAGAAGAAGACGCGAGAGGACATGTTCTCAGAACTAATGGGCTGCTCCTGAGCCCAGGCAGCACAGCAGAACCAGTGGAGGGAGAATTTGTCACAAATGCACCGGACACACATGGAACGTGAGGAGAGGTGGCGGGCAGGAAGACCAGCAGGCGACTCAAACGCTGCTTGGACTTCTGAGGGAGCAAACGGACATGCTCCGGTGCCTTGTTGATGTTCTGCAGGAACGGAGGCAGGAGGACAGAGCCCCGCTGCAGTCTATCAGGAACCGCAGTCCCCCGCCACCAAGTCCCATACCCCCCCTCTCCCAAAGTCCAAAGAAGGAGGGGTGGCAGAGTCCGTGAAAACTCTCACTCCACCCCTGCAGACTGCTCAAGCACCAGAAGGCTGTCATTCCCCAAAATTTGAAAAGTCCTTTCCTGCCCGCCTCACCCAAGCCCCCGTCCGACTTTCACCCCCCAGTTTCCTGTCTGGTTGTTAAGAAAAAATATGTTTCTGTTCATTACTGTTTCAGTCAGGTTCTTTTGAGGGAGAGTCTGTCTGGAGGGGGGGAAGGGGCTTGGTAATTGGACAGGACAGTGACCTTTAGCAGGGTACAGAGGCGGTGTCAGGTCCAGCATCAGGACACATACACAGTGCAGTCACTGGTTACCCTGGTCAGTCTGGGAGGTGTTTTTCATGTTCTGGGGGGGGGGGGGTTGCTCTGTGACTTTGTGGCGGGGGAGGGCAGTTACAGATCTTATGCAGCGGTCCTTATCCTGGATCACAGATCCACGCAGCAGGGGATCTGTAACCCTACCCCCCCCTGCCAGAAAGTCACATAGCCGACACATACACACAGTCCCCCCCAGGAGTGCTGGCAGGCTCCATTGAAATAACCAGTCCACCAGTGCGGAGCCTGTCATTCCGGGAGTTTAGAAGCATCATTTGCATCAGAACACTGAACCCGCCCCCCACCACAGTCTGCGTCCCCGGTTTAAAATATTCCCGCGAAAACAGCAACACAGACAACGGTGTTCATTAACAAAATCGAAATGATTTTATTTTTTGGGAAGGGGAAGGGGGTGAAGGGGGTATGTAACTGGAGAGGATAGTCAAAATGAACTGGGTAAAGAAACGGGGGCAGGTTCAGCTTTTCTGTCCACAAACTGAAAAGTCACTGGTTGCCCTGCTCACTCAGGAACCTAGCTTTCAAAGCCTCCCGGATGCACAGGGCGTCCCGCTGTGATCTTCTAATCGCCCGGCTGTCTGGCTGGGCGTAATCAGCAGCCAGGCTATTTGCCTCTAGCTCCCACCCCGACATAAAGGTCTCCCCCTTGCTCTCACACAGATTGTGGAGCACACAGCAAGCTGCAATAACGATGGGGATATTGGTTTCACTGAGATCACAGCGAGTGAGTAAGCTTCTCCATCTCCCTTTGAGACGGCCAAAAGCACACTCCACTACCATTCTGCACTTGCTCAGCCGGTAGTTGAACAGTTCTTTTTCTGTGTCCAGGGCGCCAGTATAGGGCTTCATGAGCCAGGGCATTAGCGGGTAGGCTGGGTCCCCGAGGATCACTGTAGGCATCTCCACATCCCCAAGAGTTATTTTGTGGTCTGGGAAGTAAATGCCTTCCTGCAGCCGTCTAAACAGACCAGAGTTCCTGAACACGCGAGCGTCATGAACCTTGCCCGGCCATCCGACGTAGATGTTTGTAAACCGTCCCCGATGGTCCACCAGTGCTTGCAGCACCATTGAAAAGTAGCCCTTTCTATTGATGTACTGGCTGGCCTGGTGGTCCGGTCCCAGGATAGGGATGTGAGTCCCATCGATAGCCCCACCGCAGTTTGGGAATCCCATCGCGGCAAAGCCATCTATGATGACCTGCGCGTTTCCCAGGGTCACTACCTTTGGGAGCAGTACCTTCACGATTGCCTTGGCTACTTGCATGACAACAACCCCCACGGTAGATTTGCCCACACCAAAGTGGTTCGCGACTGACCGGTAGCTGTCCGGCGTTGCAAGCTTCCAGAGGGCTATGGCCACTCGCTTCTCAACTGTGAGGGCTGCTCTCATCCTGGTATTCTGGCGCTTCAGGGCAGGGGACAGCAACTCACAAAGTTCGAGGAAAGTCCCCTTCCGCATGCGAAAGTTTCGCAGCCACTGGGATTCATCCCAGACCTGAAGCACTATACGGTCCCACCAGTCCGTGCTTGTTTCCCGGGACCAGAATCGCCGTTCCACGATATCCACATGACCCATTGCCACCGTGATGTCCTGGGCGCTGGGGCT
>NW_020682832.1:0-3117 GCF_002925995.2 Terrapene triunguis
GGGCACCCTCATGACACCCGCCACAGGCTGGCACGTCGCTCCCGGGGAGGAGCCAGCGCCTCCTGCAGCCCTGGGGAGACGCAGTAGGGACCGGCCCCTGGAAGCCAGCGTCAGACGGCGCTTAGCTCAGCTGGGGGGTGGGTGAACCCCAGACACAGGGCCAGGTGGTGGGAGCTGGGCCCCCGATCCCTGCTCTCCTCAGCCCCCCATTTCCCCTCGTCCCTCTGTGCCCAGCCGCAGCCCTAGGACCCGGGCGCTGGCACCCTGGCCGGTGCGCTGCAGCTCGGGCTCTGCCCCGTGGCCGCTGGCCGGCCAGGCAGACCTGGTTCTGCCGTTCCAGCCCAGCCAGCCTGGGGCTGCGTGTCTGAGACCGCTCGCCCTCAGTCCCACCCTGCCCCCACCCCAGGGGGATCGGATGTCGCTCGCGCCCTGCGCTAACCCTGCCTGCTGTCCGCGCCAGGTGCTGTACCTGCTGGGCGCCATGCTGCTCTCCATGGCCCTGCAGCTGGACCGCCACGGGCTCTGGAACCTCCTCGGGCCCAGCCTCTTCGCCGTGGGGATCATGGCCGTCGCCTGGGTGAGGCCCATGGGGTGGAGCTGGGGGGGCACCTGGGAGCTACAGGGGCTGCTGTCCCCCCTCCCCTCCCCCTCCCCCCCCCCCCCCCCCCCCCGCCCTGCAGCATCCCGCCCTCACTTCCCCCTCCCCCATCCATCCTGTGGCCCTCCCTCCATGCCCCTGCCCCCCCATCCTCTCGCGTCCCTGTCCTGCAGTTTCCCTCCCAATCCATCCTGTGCACCTCCCCCCATGCCCCTGCCCCCCCATCCCCTTAGATCCCTGCCCTGGAGCTGCCCCCCAACACACACTCCTCACGCCCCCCAATTCTCATCCTGTGCCCCTCCCCCACGCCCTCGGGTCCCTGCCCTGCGGCGTCTCACCCCGTCTCTTGCCCCCCCAGACGGCGCGCAGCATCCGCCGGCGTCACTGCTACCCGCCCACGTGGCAGCGCTGGGCCTTCTACCTGTGCCCGGGGGCGCTGATCGCGGCGGGGGCCGTGCTGCTCTACGCCTGCGTGGAGACGGAGGAGAACTACTTCTACATCCACAGCATCTGGCACATGCTGATCGCGGGCAGCGTGGGCTTCCTGCTGCCGCCGCGCCCCAAGCCCGCCGGGCGCCTGGGCCCCCTGCCCCGCCACAAGGGCTGCGGCTACCAGCTCTGCGTCAACGAGCAGGAGGAGCTGGGGCTGGTGGGCCCCGCCACGGCCTCCATCAGCAGCGTCTGTGCCAGCTGACAGCGCCTCGCCCGCCTGGCCTCTGCGGGCACCATGCCGGGGACGACAGACAGAGCAGCCCCAGGGCGCCCGGCCCCCGATGGACCCACAACGAGGGGCGTCCCCCACCCACAGCCATAGACACCAGCCTCCTGGGTGGGCCTGAGCCCCATGGCACCCCCGGGTGGTGTCTGCCGGCTGCTGCCCCATGGACTGGCTCAGCCCTCTGCTCATGATGACTGGGCTGCAAATCCCCTGCTTGGGGCAGTTAGGGGGCTGCCACGGGCAACACAGGGCCACAACGCCAAGCCCAGCACAGCCCGGCTCCCCTCCCAGCCGGGGGCACTGCTGTGTAACGGCAATTACATCCCCGTGGCACTTGGGCCCTGGTGTCAGTGCAGCTCCATCCGCCGGGCAGGGCAGGCAAGGACGCTGGGAGGTGCCCGCTGCTCTGGGGGGTGGGGTGGGGGCTGGAAAACTGGATCCACAAGCAGGCAGCGTGGCCCCAGGCTGGGCTGGGGCAGGAGGCAGGGGCCGTGCTGCTCTTGCGGGGAGAGCTGGCTCCCAGCTGCGGGAGGGCACGCTGGGCGTGTGCAGGGCTGGGAGCCCGAGGGCAGGGGTTGGAACGAGACCGGCAGATACAGCGACCAAGCAGCCAGATGATCCTGCCAGGCTGGGCGCCGGGTGGCACCGCGCCACAGGCAACCCCTTCGCCCTGCTCCAGCAGCACGCCAGGGCCCCGGGGCCCTGCTGCCACCCTGGCCTTGGGCTGCAAAGGCCTCGGGCAGGCCCCCATGGGGCCCAGTTGTGTCAGTATCAGACATGGGCGGCCCCAGGCAGGTTCCCAAAGTTCAATGCAATGAGGGGGTCTCATAGCCCTGCAAGGGGACCATGCCAGAGGGAAACTGAGGCATGGGGAGGTTGACACTTTGCCCAAGGTCACGTACGCAGGTGGATGCTGTGAAGGCCCTAGGTGTGAGGCTGAGCGGCCCGACACCTGGACAATCACAGGCCCAGGCTGTGGTGCTGTCACGGACTCACAGATCATGCCCACTCGTGGCCCATGCGGTCCGTGGGGGGTGCCCCTTTTAGTGCGACAGCCCTTCTCGAGGGTCCACTCGCTCTCGTGGTCAGGTCCCTCCACCTCCTGGAGCCGCACCTCTCGGAGCCCTAGCGCACCTGTTTCTCGCCGTGGGCCCCCTCAGGGAGTCCCCTCGCTCTGGACCCCCCGGGCCTCCGCCCCCGAAGGGGTTGATGCAACCCTGTTCTCTAGACCGGAGTGACTCTCAGCCAGCGTAACACAGGTTTATTGAGAGTTGAACACAGCACAGGAAACTCTCAGGGCCTCAGGCCTGGCCTCCCTCAGCCCAGCACATCCCAGTCTCTCTGCATCCAGGTGGGCTCTGTCTGCTCCCCCTCTCCAGCCCAGAGCCCCCCTGCTCCCAGCTGGGCATCTGAGATCACCGGCCCCAGGCCCCGCCTCTGTCCATTGTCTTCTCTCCAGGGAAACAGGGTCGTAAACCGGGGCCTCCCCTCCTCGCTTCTGTCCTCTGGCTGGAACCGGCTGGTTAGGTCACTGGGTCCTCACTCTGCAGCCCATTGTCCGCCCACTGGCCAGAACCGGCTGCGTCTCCTCAGCTGGGCCTCCGGGTCACCAGGTCACCGGTCGCTGGGGTATCCATTCTCCAGGCCATTGGCTGGGGTCCCAAGTTCCCTCTCCAGTCCTCTGTAACAACAAACTCCCTCTCCCCTCACCTGTTAAACCAGTAACACCCAGGGAAACTGAGTCCCACCCCCTCTGCATGCAAACCATTGGAAACCCACAGAAAACAAGAAAATCCCCCAC
>NW_020682833.1:0-6878 GCF_002925995.2 Terrapene triunguis
CCCAAGATTCCTAAATGGCCCCCTCAAGGATTGAGCTCACATCTCTAGCTTTAGCAGGTCAATGCTCAAACCACTCAGCTATCCCACAAACCAACTGAGTGGCAAATAGCAGAGGCTAACAGAGGGAGTTTGCCTGGAAGTTCGCCTGGATAGAGCCCACTGAGGCTTTCATCTCGTGGGCTTCTGTGAGTTGCTGAAACAGTTGAGGAAACTCTTAGAAGGAAGAAATTATGGAAGGTGAGCGTTCAGCTGTTGTAACCTGCAGAGGTTGTGCCATGTTTGTCTTTCTTCCACAGGACAGGAGCGACTTTGTCTGTACAAAATGCAAGCTGGTCTCCATATTGGAAGAGAAGGTTCGAGGTCTGGAGCAACAAGTATCAACCCTGTGTTGCATAAGAGAAAATGAAGATTTCCTGGACAGACGTCAGGATATGCTTCTACGGGCACAAAGTTCTGAAGAATCGGAGCAGGCTGTGCAGAGGGGAGAGAGGGATGGTGACGAAATTTGGCAGCATGTGACCTTCAGAAGAAGAAGGAGGAGCGTCCATGTACCAGCTATGGAGATACAGATGAGCAACTATCATAACGATAAAGGGAAGGGTAACAGCCCTCCTGTGTACAGTACTATAAAATCCCTCCTGGCCAGAGACTCCAAAATCCTTTTACCTGTAAAGGGTTAAGAAGCTCAGGTAACTTGGCTGACATCTGACCCAAAGAACCAATAAGGGGACAAGATACTTTCAAATCTTGGTGTGGGGAAGGCTTTTGTTTGTGCTCTTTGTTTTGGGGGTTGTTCGCTCTTGGGACTAAGAGGGACCAGACATCAATCCAGGCTCTCCACATCTTTCTGAACAAGTCTCTCATATTTCAAACTTGTAAGTAAACAGCCAGGCAAGGCGTGTTAGTTTACCTTTGTTTTCTCAACTTGTAAATGTACCTTTTACTAGGGTGTTTACCTCTGTTTGCTGTAACTTTGAACCTAAGGCTAGAGGGGGGTCCTCTAGGCTCTTTAAGTTTGATTACCCTGTAAAGTTATTTTCCATCCTGATTTTACAAAGATGATTTTTACCTTTTTCTGTAATTAAAAGCCTTATTTTTAAGAACCTGATTGATTTTCCTTGTTTTTAGATCCAAGGGGGTTGGATCTTGATCCACCAGGAGTTGGTGGAAGGGAGGAGGGGGGATGATTAATTTCTCCTTGTTTTAAGATACAAGGGGTTTGGATCTGTATTCACCAGGGAATTGGTGAAGAGTCTCTCAAGGCTACCCAGGGAAGGGAATTAGCATTGAGAGTGGTGGCAGCGGACCAGATCTAAGCTGGTAGTTAAGCTTAGAAGTTTTCATGCAGGCCCCCACATCTGTACCCTAAAGTTCAGAGTGGGGAAGCAGCCTTCACAGCAACCATTTTCATGTTCTCTCCACAGGTACTAATGTGGAGAGTGGACTAGATGATACATCTGAGGGAAGGGAGCAGAAGGAGACTCCACCGATTGGAAGGCATGAGATGCACTGTCCTAGGGTTGGGGGTTCCACAACCACCACTCCCAACAGAAGGAGGAGGGTGGTAGTGGTTGGGGACTCCCTCCTCAGGGGGACTGCGTCATCTATCTGCCGCCCCGACCGAGAAAACCGAGAGGTCTACTGCTTGCCAGGAGCTAGGATTCATGATATGACGGAGAGACTGCCGAGACTCATCAAGCCCTCAGATCGCTACCCCTTTCTGCTTCTCCACGTGGGCACCAATGATACTGCCAATAATGACCTTGAGCGGATCACTGCAGACTACGTGGCTCTGGGAAGAAGGATAAAGGAGTTTGAGGCGGAAGTGGTGTTCTCGTCCATCCTCCCTGTGCAGGGAAAAGGCCTGGGTAGAGACCGTTGAAGTGTGGAAGTCAACGAATGGCTACGCAGGTGGTGTCAGAGAGAAGGCTTTGGATTCTTTGACCATGGGATGGTGTTCCAAGAAGGAGGAGTGCTAGGCAGAGACGGGCTCCACCTAACAAAGAGAGGGAAGAGCATCTTCGCAAGCAGGCTGGCTAACCTAGTGAGGAGGGCTTTAAACTAGGTTCACCGGAGGAAGGAGACCAAAGCCCTGAGGTAAGTGAGGAAATGGGATACTGGGAGGAAGCACGAGCTGGAGAGTGCAAGAGGGGAGGACTCCTGTCTCAGACTGAGAAAGCGGGACAATCAGCGAGTTATCTTAAGTGCCTATACACAAATGCAAGAAGCATGGGAAACAAGCAGGGAGAACTGGAAGTCCAGTCAAGGAACTATGATGTCATTGAAATAACAGAGACTTGGTGGGATAACTCACATGACTGGAGTACTGTTATGGATGGATATAAACTGTTCAGGAAGGACAGGCAGGGCAGAAAAGGTGGGGGAGTTGCATTGTATGTAAGAGAGCAGTATGACTGCTCAGAGCTCTGGTATGAAACTACAGAAAAACCTGAGAGTCTCTGGATTAAGTTTAGAAGTGTGAGCAACAGGGGTGATGTCGTGGTGGGAGTCTGCTATAGACCACCAGACCAGGGGGATGAGGTGGACGAGGCTTTGTTCCGGCAACTAGCAGAAGTTAATAGATCGCAGGCCCTGGTTCTCATGGGAGACTTTAATCACTCTGATATCTTTTGGGAGAGCAATACAGCGATGCACAGACAATCCAGGAAGTTTTTGGAATGTGTAGGGGACAATTTCCTGGTGCAAGTGCTGGAGGAACCAACTAGGGGCAGAGCTCTTCTAGACCTGCTGCTCACAAACCAGGAAGAATTAGTAGGGGAAGCAAAAGTGGATGGGAACCTGGGAGGCAGTGACCATGAGATGGTCGAGTTCAGGATTCTGACACAAGGAAGAAAGGAGAGCAGCAGAATACAGGTTTTAGGGTAGCAGCCGTGTTAGTCTTGCATCTGAAGAAGTGGGATGTAGCCCACGAAAGTTTATGCTCAAATAAATTTGTTAGTCTCTAAGGTGCCACAAGTACAGCAGAATACAGACCCTGGACTTCAGAAAACCAGACTTTCACTCCCTCAGGGAACTCATGGGCAGGATTCCCTGGGAAAATAATATGAGGGGGAAAGGAGTCCAGGAAAGCTGGCTGTATTTTAAAGAATCCTTATTGAGGTTGCAGGAAAAAAACATCCTGATGTGTAGAAAGAATAGTAAATATGGCAAGCGACCAGCTTGGCTTAACAGTGAAATCCTTGCTGATCTTAAACACAAAAAAGAAGCTTACAAGAAGTGGAAGATTGGACAAATGACCAGGGAGGAGTATAAAAATATTGCTCAGGCATGCAGGAGTGAAATCAGGAAGGCCAAATCACACTTGGAGTTGCAGCTAGCAAGAGATGTTAAGAGTAACAAGAAGGGTTTCTTCAGGTATGTTAGCAACAAGAAGAAAGTCAAGGAAAGTGTGGGCCCCTTACTTAATGAGGGAGGCAACCTAGTGACAGAGGATATGGAAAAAGCTAATGTACTCAATGCTTTTTTTGCCTCTGTCTTCACGAACAAGGACAGCTCCCAGACTACTGGGAGCTGGGCAGCACAGCATGGGAGGAGGTGACCAGCCCTCTGTGGAGGAAGAAGTGGTTCAGGACTATTTAGAAAAGATGGATGAGCACAAGTCCATGGAGCCGGATGTGCTGCATCTGAGGGTGCTAAAGGAGTTGGCGGATGTGATTGCAGAGCCATTGGCCGTTATCTTTGAAAACTCATGGCAATCGGGGGAGGTCCCGGATGACTGGAAAAAGGCTAATGTAGTGCCCATCTTTAAAAAAGGGAAGAAGGAGGATCCAGGGAACTACAGACCAGTCAGCCTCACCTCAGTCCCTGGAAAAATCATGGAGCAGGTCCTCAAGGAATCAATTCTGAAGCACTTAGAGAAGAGGAAAGTGATCAGGAACAGTCAGCTTGGATTCACCAAGGGCAAGTCATGCCTGACTAACCTAATTGCCTTCTATGTGGAGATAACTGGCTCTGTGGATGAGGGGAAAGCAGTGGATGTGTTATTCCTTGACTTTAGCAAAGCTTTTGATATGGTCTCCCACAGTATTCTTGCCAGCACGTTAAAGAAGTATGGTCTGGATGAATGGACTATAAGGTGGATAGAAAGCTGGCTAGATCATCGGGCTCAATGGGTAGTGATCAACGGCTCCATGTCTAGTTGGCAGCCGGTTTCAAGCGGAGTGCCCCCAGGGTTGGTCCTGGGGCTGGTTTTGTTCAATATCTTCATTAATGATCTGGAGGATGGCGTGGACTGCACTCTCAGCAAGTTTGCAGATGACACTAAACTGGGAGGAGTGGTAGATATGCTGGGGGCAGGTAGGGATAAGATACAGAAGGACGTAGACAAATTAGAGGATTGGGCCAAAAGAAACCTAATGAGGTTCAACAAGGACAAGTGCAGAGTCCTGCACTTAGGACGGAAGAATCCCATTGACTGTTACAGACTAGGGACCGAATGGCTAGGAAGCAGTTCTGCAGAAAAGGACCTAGGGTTTACAGTGGACAAGACGCTGGATATGAGTCAACAGTGTGCCCTTGTTGCCAAGAAGGCTAACGGCATTTTGGGCTGTATAAGTAGGGGCATTGCCAGCAGATCGAGGACTGTGATCATTCCCCTCTATTCGACATTGGTGATGCTTCATCTGGAGTACTGTGTCCAGTTTTGGGCCCCACACTACAAGAAGGATGTGGAAAAATGGGAAAGAGTCCAGCAGAGGGCAACAAAAATGATTAGGGGGCTGGAGTACATGACTTATGAGGAGAGGCTGAGGGAACTGGGATTGTTTAGTCTGCAGAAGAGAAAAATTAGGGGGGATTTGATAGCTGCTTTCAACTACCTGAAAGGGGGTTCCAAAGAGGATGGATCTAGACTGTTCTCAGTGGTACCTGATGACAGAACAAGGAGTAATGGTCTCAAGTTGCAGTGGGGGAGGCTTAGGTTGGATATTAGGAAAAACTTTTCACTAGGAGGGTGGTGAAGCACTGGAATGGGTTACCTAGGGAGGTGGTGGAATCTCCTTCCTTAGGGGTTTTTAAGGTCAGGCTTGACAAAGCCCTGGCTGGGATGATTTAGTTGGGAATTGGTCCTGCTTTGAGCAGAGGGTTGGACTAGATGACCTCCTGAGGTCCCTTCCAACCCTGATATTCTATGATTCTATGATTCAGGGTCCCAGGCCCTGAGTCACTCGCTGGCTGCTCCAGGCTGGCCAGGCCCGGGGTCTCGAGCAGGGCTGTTGGTGCTGGCACCGCGCTTGCTGCCAGAACTCCCAGCTCCTGACCCAGCCTGGCCTGTTGTCCCAGCGCTGACCCCTCCCCTGCGGGTGGGGACCCTGCTGCTCTCAATGGCTGAGCCCCCCTCTCTGCCGCTGCCTCTGCTGCTGAGCTCGCAGGCTCAGCCCGTGCCAGGGCCAATGCGGCTCTGCTGGGGCTGATCCTTCCCTCAGCACCTGAGTCCTCTGTGTCTGGGGCAAATGGCGGGTGAGTGGGCAGGGACCTGCTCAGAGACACATGCCCTGTGCTGCACCTAGAGGGCAGAGACCAGCCAGGGCTGGGTAACAAAGTGCCACCATGCTGGGATTAACCCTTTCCTTCCACCCGCCCCAGCAGCCCTGGCCGTTCAGTGCCACTCGGCTGCCCGCGCTCTGACCCCAGAGACCTGGATACGGCAGCTCGGGGGAGTCGCTGGGTGAATGTGTGGGGCAGAGTAACCAGGGCTCCCTGTGCCCCAGGGTCCCCGTGTGTAGTGAGGAAGGCCTCGCGCTGTCATGCAGCCCCTAGGGGCTGGGCAGTGAGTGTTATTATTGATACAGCGCCCACGAGTGAGCCAGGCACTGCAGGGCCATAACAATGGGCTGCCGGCCCCACAGGGCTCCTGGTCTGAGTGCAGACAAGGCCCAGCTAGGACAGCAGCAAACGTGGGAGGGGGCACAAGGGTCCTATTGTGGGGCCAGCCACTCCCTGAGTCCGTCCTGTGCCTGTCTTCTGGGTGTGGTAGACAGGATTGTAGTGACCCTGATGGCTGTATCCTGGGCCCTGGGTCACCCCCAGGGAACAGGACAGGCAGAGGCAGCCTGAGGACAGGGGGAGCTGGAGGCTGTGGGGGAGCGGGAGCAGCCTGGGAGCTGGGACAGGGACACTGGAAGCCAGGTGGGTGCCCAAACCCCTGTGCTGTGTTCGCTCCAGGTTCCCACTCTGTGATGCAGGCTCTGTTGGGGTCAGATGCTGTGGTGAGAGGCTCTGTCTGCATGGGGAAGGGGCAGCAGTTCTGTTAAATGGGTTCCAGTTTTATAGACTCATCATGGGGTGGTGCCCTCACGTACCACCCTCAGTCATTTCAGGGTGCCTTGGCAACCATCTTGCCTCAGTTTACCCTCTTCAGCACTCCTTAAATTACGCCTCACAGTCTAAAAGATCTGAGCGAAAAGTCCCATCCCGTCCGCTCTGAGTTCAAGTAAACCCCAAAATAAAATATTTTTCTTCACTTTGCTCCAGCCTCCAGCTCTCACTCAAGCTCCTCAGTGTCCTCAAGTCAGGAGTCCTCAGTCCTCCTTCCCGGAGCTGGGCTTGGATTAGTTTCCATCGTGGAATCAGATGACTCCAGCCCTCCCTCCTGGAGCTGGGGTCATTTCAGACTGTGCCTTTATTCTCTGCATCCACTTTCTCCAGCCAGGGTCAGCTCTCCAGGGTTCTGTCCTGCTACAGCTGCTGCTGTCACTGTCATCTCTGGCAGCGCCTCCCCCTTAGGGGAGCTCCTCTGTCTAGGACAGTGGTCCCCACACTTTTTTGGTCATGTTCTCCCTTACCTGGTTTGTGCCCCCACCCTGGGAGCTATGGTCGGGAGCTGGGCTAGGAACGGGGCTGCAATTGGGGCCAGGAGC
>NW_020682834.1:0-5448 GCF_002925995.2 Terrapene triunguis
CCTCTGGAAATTTCCACTACATGCATCTGACGAAGTGGGTATTCACCCACGAAAGCTCATGCTCCAATACGTCTGTTAGTCTATAAGGTGCCACAGGACTCTTTGCTGCTTTTACAGATCCAGACTAACATGGCTACCCCTCTGATACTTGACACCAATATGTTACTATTACTCAAGAATGTCAACTGGACTTACTGTAAAGGGCAGCACTAAAATACACATAAACATTAAAAATTTATGTGCTACAAATTTACACACAAACCCTGAAAAACAAGGCAAAAATTCAACATCAGTGGCAGGTGAGAGACACAATGTCTCCATTTCTAAAACTATAGTATTTTATTTAAGATGTTAGATCACAGCTTACCTGTAATGCAAATAGTGATACATGTTCTGAAGTACAATTGGAATCAACTCGTGGAGTTTGTCTGTAACTGTGGAGATAGTCAATTGATTCAGGCTCCTACAACCACTTCAATGGAAGTTTTGCCATTATTTCAGTGGGACCAGGACTGTAGGGGTCATCTCTTGTATTCCTCCCCACTGCCTCCATTTTTATCACTGTAGTCACCCAACCTATTTTCCTGGCCTGTTGAGCTGACCTGTCACCCCCACCTCTGAGTCCCTCCATTGGTACCCTCTCCTCCACTTCATCCCATTCATATTGTTGTCCTTATCTTCAAGGCTTGCATAACTCTGATCCTTGTACTTCAACCTCCTCTCTTATGGCATCACCCCTCTGCCCTCAGCTCTGCCACTGCCTGCCTGGGGCTGGCAACCCTATCTGTTTCTCTGTTATTCCATGTTTTCTTCCATGTCGCTACTACACATGGAATGACAATCCTAAGCAACTCTTCAAGCCACTACCCTCTCGGCCTTCAATCCCTTCTGCATATCCACTTCTAACAAGAGAACTTTAAGAAACTCAATTGGCTGATTGTGGCAAGTTTGTGGGTTAATTGGAGATAATCTACACAACACCCAACTCAAACAATGTACAGTACTAGTTTCTTGATAATGTCAGGTCTATCAACCATCCTTTGATCACTTTACTTGTATATTGCACCCCTCCCACAGCCTCCATCTTTGTCTGGTTTTGCCTTTTTAGATTATGTGCTCTTAGGGGAAGAACTATCCTCTTGTGTTTGTACTGGGTCTAGCATATTAGGTGCTACTGGGAACAAATAAATAGTAAGATGAATTTAGAGTTCTTGAAAGGTGTCAGTGTTGGAGACTGAGGTCCTTGCTTCAGCCTCAGAAAAATTACAACACTGGCCGCAGCAGTTTAAGCTTCTTTACACTACTCTGCTATTGTGCCTCTGTTCGGAAGGGGCCAGTTCTAGAGACAGCAAGTATCTTAGTCTTTCTAGCCATTCACTGCCCAGGCTCCCTGCCGGGACTGCCCACAAGGCTACTGCGTGTGTTCAGACAGTGGCTTTTAGGCTGCGAACAGCTGCATACTAGGAAATGGGCTGGAGTTCATCTTATGTAGTCATTATAGAGAGAAGATGGAGATAATGTCTGGATCTAAATGGAGATTTAGAGTATGGTTTGGGGTTCAATTTAGGGGTAGATTCAAAATTATGGTGAGGATTAGAAGACATGAGTCATTCCTCAAGTGGCAGAGATCTCATAAGATTAGGTGTGCTTGTTAGGCTTCCACCATCTTGGGCCAAAAATCTCACGAGAGCAGCTCTTCTCACAAAAATTCAAGCACATTTGAACTGGAACTGGACAAAAGGCCTGTTCCAGCTTTGAATCCAACTCAATCAAATCTAACACAGCAGATTCTGAATCTCCCCTGTAACTCAATCTTTAGCTATAAGGCTGTCTTTTAAGTCATTTATAGATACATTTAATAACAAGAACTGGACAGCTGTGAGGTTTTTACCCACGAAAGCTTATGCCCAAATAAATCTGTTAGTCTTTAAGGTGCCACCAGACTCCTTGTTGTTTTAGCCAATAAAATAGTTTAACAGATATCGCCACAGTCTGCAATTTCAAATAATTTGTATTTGATCAGTTATACTTAAAGTAAATGTTGTCTAAGTGATCCTGGCATTATGGGAAAAGATTTTTTTTAAAATTGACTGGAAGAAAGTACATTAATTCTTGCAGTAATTGAATTTGCTTTAAGTGTTACGTGGTATTAAATTCATATGCGTGGTATGTGCGTCATATTGTCTAAGTACACATACACATTGTTGTCCTTTAACAATTATTAAAAGCATAACAAAACTAAAAAAAACCCCTAAAAACTAGATTTAAACTTGGTCGTAACCTTGTTATGATTTAGGAGTTAACTTTAGCGAAATGATTCAGAATATATATAAATCACCAAATTCCCATCTTTTGAGGCAGCATTCTTTAGCATCCATTAATCTAATGCTGGCTGCTCTTGAAGATCTACATGGTCCCAGAAGGGATTCTGTATCTCCTAATTGAAACTGTATGCTTAGGAGAATTATTGCTAAAGTGATTAAAAAAATACTACTCTCTCTTCACAATGAGGATTATAATTCAGATTGCAAAAAAAGGAAACTCAAGTGCAAGAGATCTTTTTATACATACACATTTAAAAAAAAATCATAGCATACGTACTGTGATTCTATAAGAAAGCAACACTCTGGTTTTAGTGGAATAGTTAGTTCAAGCTGTCCCCATTTGTGCCATAGATGACATATTACATTTGATGAAATCCAGGACTACAGATCAATACACAATGGGATCAAGATATGCTCTGGAAAATGTAGTTCCTGCATCTTTAATATTCTCTATTTCCTTTTATCCTAACCTTCACACTCCCAGGAGCTTAATAGTTCTTAGTCAGGTTGGTGGCTTCAATACCCCCTCTTCTTCCTGATGGCAGACATATGTCTTTTGGCTTGCAGCGTTGATGAACATAAGACACCCTAATTTATAATATAAAATTTACTGGAAAGAGTTACAGAGGCCAGACTATACATGGCTTTTCAAATTAATTCTGAAGGTAAGATAGTATATGCAGCATTTGGGTAACTTGATCTAGATTTCAGAGATTTGGTTACATGAAAGTGAGAATATAAAAAATGCTTTTGCATGTAGCGGAATACTATTGCACACATTTGGAAAGGATCAAGTCAAGACTACCTAAATCATTCAATAAAATCTACTACATAAAACATCTAATAAATTGTAATGGCAAAGGCTTGTACAGAGAGGCTGAAATTCCAGCTATGCTCTGAAAAATAAGAGTTTGGTCACAGTCACTTTCTTTTTTTGCTGACTTTACTAGCCACTGGCTGTAAGTGTCCTGTTTCACTGGAACACCACAGAAGATGTTTGGGACCAGTCTCAAAGGAGAAGTTATGTGGTATGCTGTGATTTGCTTTATGATTTGGGGGGATACTTTATTAATCCCTGAAGTCTCAAGTCACTTAAGACCATGACTAAATAAAACAAAATAAAAAAGGTGCATGGTATAAATGCAACTCATTTAAAAAAAAAAAGTTAAATCACAAAATTACTAGGATAACAAGGAGAAATAATAAAAGATTTCATAGTAAATTATTGATTTACATTGTGATAGTATCTTGCATGAAAATAAAACTTGCTAATTCAGTTATGTACACTGTAAATAAAACAAGAATGCTGCTAGTATACGATTTTTATAATCATTAGTAAGAACGATTGCCTCATATTCCAAACCTTGTTCTTCACTTTCAATAGCCATCAGCTCTAGTGCAAACAGAGAAAGGGAAAAAAGTCTATAGCCTACATATAATAAAGCTGAAAGAGAATATAATCTACCCTTGAGAAATAAGAAACACAAATACATGCGTCCAGACACCAGCAGGGCATTTTGAAGGCACCCCGGGTAACAGGACAGGCAGTGAGACAACCTCTCGTTGGTCTGGATTGCATCCCAAAATGTGGCACCTGGGTTTCATGACTCTTCTTGGACTTCACCCTTCTTCCATAGTGCACAGCTCTACGGCAAGAACTGGTACAATTTAAGAGCCTAATCCCATTGCAGTCAGTGAAAGTTTTGAAATTGGTTTAGCGGGAATAGGATCAGGACCAACGGTACTGAAAAAAGTTATGATTTGAAATTAAATACTTGTTTTTAAAAAAAGAATGTAATTTAGAAGCTAAGGATTTTAACAAGGACAACTGAATAATGGAATAATTTGCCAGGGCAATGCTATAGGTGTATAAAAAGTAGACTAGAATAGACTAAAATAGAAGAAGTTACTGTTGATAACAAACCTGCATTGGAGCTGGGAATAGAATACATAAGCCAAAAGGTCATTTCCAGTCCTAGAATGTGGGTCTGAATTGCCTGATCAGTCCTTTGCCTTTCCCCTGAGAAGCTGCTAAAACCCCCCTGCCAGTTATGCCAGTGAGACAAGGTCAGTTGAGTGATATCTTTTATTGGACCAATTTCTGCTGATGGAAGGGACAAGCTTTCGAGCTCCACAGAGCTCTTCTTCAGGTCTGGGGAAGTCAAAGAATATGAGACCACCAAACTCCTTTGACTCATGCCATTGCACAACTATGAAATAGTTCACTATTAAACTGGGGCGGTGAAAGGTTTGTATCTCATTAGCAACCCCACTACCCTGAAACAGAGGAAAGTTCTGTTTAAAAAAAAAAAAAGCAAATGGAGGTGACATTGTATAGCTTTTATGACAAAATCCCTTAAAATACCAAATAATCTATAACTAAAAGAATTAACCTGACTTCTTTGTTCAGAGACAGTCGTGTCAGAAACTGCAATTAACCCATCTAGGCTTTAATTTGTTAGCATTTAACTCAAATTCCAGATGATAATCTGGAAATGTTGAATCTTTCTTCTTCTCCTTCATAGAATCATAGAATATCAGGGTTGGAAGAGACCTCGGGAGGTCATCTAGTCCAATCCCCTGCTCAAAACAGGACCAACCCCAACTAAAGCATCCCAGCCAGGACTTTGTCAAGCCAGGCCTTAAAAACCTCTAAGGATGGAGATTCCACCACCTCCCTAGGTAACCCATTCCAGTGCTTCACCACCCTCCTAGTGAAATAGTGTATCCTAATAGACAAACTAGACCTCCCCAACTGCAACTTGAGACCATTGCTTCTTGTTCTGTCATCTGCCACCACTGAGAACAGCTGAGCTCCATCCTCTTTGGAACCCCCCTTCAGGTAGTTGAAGGCTGCTATCAAATCCCCCCTCACTCTTCTCTTCCGCAGACTAAATAACCCCCGTTACCTCAGCCTCTCCTCGTAAGTCATGTGCCCCAGCCCCCTAATCATTTTCGTTGCCCTCTGCTGGACTCTCTCCAATTTGTCCACATCCTTTCTGTAGTGGGGGGACCAAAACTGGATGCAATACTCCAGGTGTGGCCTCACCATTAATAAAGATGTTGAACAAAACCGGCCCCAGGACCGACCCCTGGGGCACTCTGCTTGATACCGGCTGCCAGC
>NW_020682835.1:0-3892 GCF_002925995.2 Terrapene triunguis
CTGTTGAGGATCTGACCCATCAGTATTACCACATGTAAAAATCAGGGTTGAAGGATTAGGCCTTTGGTTATCGGAAAAATAATAGAACATGGTCCCAATAATGTAAGAGACTTGATTCTTCTGGAAATCTTGTCCTCCTCTTAGCTTCTGTGAAGTCTTGTCCTCCTATGTCTTCTCCTGGTTCTCCTCCTACCTTTGTGATAGCTCCTTCACCATGTCCTTTGGAGGATCATTCTCAACCCCACTCCATCTTTCTGTGGGAGTTCCACAGGGCTCTGGCCTTGATCCCCTTCTCTTCTCCCTCTACACCTTATTTCTGGATAATCTTATCCACAAACACAAATTTAGCTACAGTCTGTATGTAGATAACTGACAGAGCTACCTTTCTGCTCCAGACCTGACTCCTTCTGTCCAAACTAAAGTCTCAGGGCAAGTCTACGCTACAAAATTAAGTTGACCTACACTGACAATATGTCGACCTAACTCCATCGACTTTAGTGCTATGCCTCTCACAGAGGTGGAGTTATTAAGTCGGTGTAGTGGGCAAGTTACATTGATGGGAACTGTATTTTAGTGGAGATGCTTACACTACTTACATCAACCTAACTCTGTAGTGTAGACCAGGCCTCAGACTGTCTCTTTGACATCTCCTTGTGCATGTCTAACTGTCAGCTCAAGCTCAGCAAACCAAGATCTTAATTTCCCTCCCAATGGGCTGGTCTACACTGGGGGGGGGGGATCGATCTAAGATACGCAACTTCAGCTACGAGAATAGCGTAGCTGAAGTTGACGTATCTTAGATCAATTTACCTCGCGTCCTCACGGTGCAGGATCGACGGCTGCGGCTCCCCCATCAACTCTGCTTCCGCCTCTCACTCTGGTGGAGTTCCGGAGTCGACGGAGAGTGCGTTCGGGGATTGATTTATCGCGTCTAGATGAGACGCGATAAATTGATCCCCCGATAGATCGATTACTACCCACCGATCCGGGGGGTAGTGAAGATGTACCCAATCTCTCCACACTACGTCCTCTCCCAGTCACTGTACACAAGAGCACTGTCCTGCTTGTCACTTAGGCCTGTAATCTGGTTGCTGTCTTAGACATAGACCTCTCTCTATGTCCTCACATCCAAGCTATGTATTAGTCTTGCAGATTCTTTCTGCATCACATCTCTAAGATACAGCCTTTCCTATCCATCCACAAAGCTAAAACTCTTGTCCTGGCTGTCATCATCTCATATCTTGATTTATTACAATATTCTTTTCTCTGGCCTTGACAAATGCAGTCTTGTCCTGCTCATATATATTCAGAACGCTGCTGAAAAGATCATTTTCCTAGCCTGTTGCTTTGACCATGGCACACCTCTCTTTGCATCTCTCCACTGGCTCCTCTTTCTCTGTCACATCAAAAACAAGCACTTGTCTTCACTTTTAAGGCCATTCGTGACCTGTCCCCCACCCTATCTCTCATATCTCACTCACTATCAAGATGTCGACTCCAGCCTCCAGTTGGCCCTTGATGCCAGCCTTCATTGCCCTCTTTTTAAATTTTCGAACAAGCCACTTCATGGTTTCTCCTATGCTGCCCCTCATACTTGGGAGGAGCTCCCTGAAAACAACTAGACAGCTACTTCCAGCCCCGGTGGAGGCTTCCCAAAAGTGTGTGTGGGGGGGGGCAGGGAGCAGGGGCCCTGCCCCTCTGTGGCTCCGTCCCTGCCCCGCCCCTGGTCAAGCTGGAAGCCAGAGCGAGCCAGGAGCCAGGGACCCTCCACCTACCTGGGGTGGAGGGGCCAAGAGCAGCCCCCAGCCCGTGTCCCCACCCTGTGGGCCCCCTGCCCAGGGCAGGTGGAGGGTTTGCGAGTCTCCACAGCTGCCCACATGGCTCTTACCCTCACCTGGCTCCAAACAGGGGACGGGGCCTCAGAGCCGCAGCCCAGCCATGGTAAGAGCTGTGCGCCCTGGCAGCTGTGAGGAGCCTCAAACCCTCCACCTTCCCTGGGTGGGGGGGCCCAGGAGCCCAGGGACACAGGCTGTGGGCTGCTTTCGGCCTCCACAGATTGGGCAGGTGGAGGGTCCATGGCACGGCACTCCCTGCTGCCTGGGCTCCCTGGCGTGGCTCCAGCTGCCCGCGTGGTTGGGGGGCAGGGACTTGGGGGGAAGAGGAGGGGTGGGGGCCGGGGGAGGCATGGCAAAAAGTGGACGGGCCAGGCCCGTAAACTTTCAAAAAGTGGGAAGGCCATGGTCCCCTGGCACCCGTATTCTGGCACCCCTCGCTACTTCATTATTCTCCTTCAAGTCCCTGCTTAAAACTCTCCTTTGCTGTGATGCCTAAAAAATCTTGGCAACTGTTTGGCTGCTGGTATGTTGAGACCATTGTCTATCAAGCTGACCAATATTTTCTTATTGTTTCCTTGTACTCCCCTGTTTGTCTGTCTGTATCCATCTCTTTGCCTCTTGTCTAATACTTAGGGCATGGCTACACTTGCGAGTTAGAGCACATTAAAGCAGCCCCGTGGGCTCTAACTCACGACGTGTCCACATTGGCAAGGCACGTAGAGTACCCGGACTCCGCGGCTAGAGCGCTCCTGGTACTTCACCTCGGCGAGTGGAATAACATTTGATGCGCCCCTGCTGGAGCGCCGCAGCGCCAGTGTGGATGCCCTGGTCTGTTAATGCGCTCTGATCGGCCTCCAGAAGTGTCCCACTCTGGTCATCACTTTGAATTCTACTGCCCTGCCCTCAGGTGACCAACCGTCAGACCTGCCCTTTAAATTCTCTCGGAATTTTGAAAATCCCCTTCCTGTTTGCTCAGCCAGGCATGGAGTGCTCTCAGCGAATCTTTCCAGGTGATGATTATGCCTCCACGTGCCAGGCGATCCCAAGTATGGAGCAATGGTGAGGTGCTGGACCTCATCAGTGTTTGGGGGGAAGAAGCTGTCCAGTCCCAGCTGCGCTCCAGCCATAGGAATTACAATACCTTCCGGCAGATATCAAGGGACATGATGGAAAGGGGCCAAGACTGGGACGCATTGCAATGCAGGGTTAAAGTGAAGGAGCTGTGGAATGCCTACCGCAAACCCTGTGAGGCAAACCGCCACTCTGGTGGTGCCCCTGTGACCTGTCGTTTCTACAAAGAGCTGGACGCGATACTTGGGGGTGACCTTACCTCCACTCCGAGTACCACCATGGACACTTCAGAGCCCAGTTCAACAAGGCAGGAGGAGGAGGAAAGCAGGAGCGAGGCTGCTGAGGAGAGGAAGACACCCCGGAATCCCTAGCTGCATGCAGCCAGGAGCTGCTCTCAAGCCAGGAGGAAGGTAGCCAGTCACAGTGACTGGTGCTTGGGGAAGGACAAACACCAGAGGAGGTTCCAGATAAGCGGCTTTTATTTTGAGAAGTTATTCGATGCAGGCTCTTGGGGCGAGGAGGGTTAGGGCTGCATGTATGCCTAGATGTGGAATAGGGCGTTGATGTGCTCTCTCACATCGCGGTAATGCCCAGGTTTCTTGGGAGAGCCAGTGTGGTCCTTGTCCCAGTCAGGCTAACATGTCTGTGCTACTGTGCCGTGAGGGGCGGGGGGACCATTGCTGCACACAGACAAGCTGCATATGGGCTAGGGTGGAAGCCGCATTGCAGTAGAAGACCCTCTCTTGCTTCCCAGGTCACCCTCAGGAGCGAGATATCTTCCAGGACAATCTCCTGTTGAAAATGTGGGGACAGTTTTCAATATAGGGGCCCGCTGCAGCTGTTGGCTCTCCCCAAGGCACAGAAACCCAGAGGACAGTACAGCCATGAAACAATCAGTCCCCCTTGACCCTGTGCTTACTCACCACTTTGGGACTCCCATGGGTTATGTGCGCTCGCTTTGGGAGGGGCAAATTATGCTATTGTGT
>NW_020682836.1:0-1295 GCF_002925995.2 Terrapene triunguis
CTAACAGTGCAACCACACATCACCAACCACACACTTTCACACACACCCAACACACACACACACTAACAGTGCAACCACACATCACCAACCACACACTTTCACACACACCAAACACACACAAACTAACAGTGCAACCACACATCACCAACCACACACTTTCACACACACACAACACACACAAACTAACAGTGCAACCACACACTTTCACACACACCCAACACACACACACTAACAGTGCAACCACACATCACCAACCACACACTTTCACACGCACCCAACACACACAAACTAACAGTGCAACCACACATCACCAACCACACACTTTCACACACATCGAGGGTGCAGTCACACACACACACACAGAGCTCCTAGAGCTCATGGGCCAGGGCAGGTTAGTCCCACACACACCACACACCTCGTTAGTGTTTTCTCTCAGGTAGTTTGAACCAGCCCAAGCAAAGGGTCCCGGGAGCTCTGGCACTGCCAACTCCAAGCCTTCAAAAATCAAGCGCTTGGCTTTAAAATCATGAGATGTTAAAAACAATCAATTCGGGGGTTCTTTGGATTTCTCTTCCGGTCGGGGGGGGGGGGGTGTCACCTTTCCCAGCGATCCTCTGCAGCCGCGAGGCTTTTCAAAAGCGCCTCTCGTGCAATCCCTTGAGTCCAGGGGCTTGAAGAAAAGTACCAGGCTATCGCAAGCCGTTGCAACACCTCGCTGCTCGGGGCAGGACACCTCAATCTCCCGCAGCCCAGGGGCCCCGCAAGCAATGGCCAGCTCGGATCTGGAGAGCTCCCCAACGCCTAACGCCCCAGCACCCCCCCAACAGGAGATAGAAACACAGAGCCAGGCACCTACCCCTCTCTCCCCCCAACGCACACACATCCCCTCCGGCCACAGCGGGATGGAGACATCGCTGCAGCCGCCCGCTCCGGAGAAATCCCGCTCATCGGCCCCAGGGTAACCCAGCGCGGCCCCGGGGTAACCCAGCGCGGCCCCAGGGTAACCCAGCGCGGCCCCGGGGTATCCCAGCGCGGCCCCGGGGTATCCCAGCGCGGCCCCGGGGTATCCCAGCGCGGCCCCGGGGTAACCCAGCGCGGCCCCGGGGTAACCCAGCGCGGCCCCGGGGTAACCCAGCGCGGCCCCGGGGTATCCCAGCGCGGCCCCGGGGTAACCCAGCGCGGCCCCGGGGTAACCCAGCGCGGCCCCGGGGTATCCCAGCGCGGCCCCGGGGTAACTCAGCGCGGCCCCGGGGTAACTCAGCGCGGCCCCAGGGTATCCCAGCGCGGCCCCAGGG
>NW_020682837.1:0-289 GCF_002925995.2 Terrapene triunguis
CAGAAACCGGGGCCATTTGCTGCAATGCTCTGCAAGGCCATGATCCCCGAGTACCTGCTGGCGTTGTGGCAGGGAAACGTCTCATACCACGGGGGGCCTAATAAGCTCTCCCTGCCCAGGAACCTGCTCATGAGGCTGGAAAAACACCTGCAGGAGGCGTATGAGGAGTTCTCCCCGGAGGATCTCGCCTCTATCCCCGGTTACATTGACCAGTTCTTGGCTTAGGTGCCCTTGGAGGGACAAATGACTGCAGGGTTTTGGGCACTATAATCATGAAGCGGACATTGTG
>NW_020682837.1:389-1287 GCF_002925995.2 Terrapene triunguis
CCATTTGCTGCAATGCTCTGCAAGGCCATGATCCCGGAGTACCTGCTGGCGTTGTGGCAGGGAAACGTGTCCTACCACGGGGGGCCTAATAAGCTCTCCCTGCCCAGGAACCTGCTCATGAGGCTGGAAAAACACCTGCAGGAGGCGTATGAGGAGTTCTCCCCGGAGGATGTCGCCTCTATCCCCGGTTACATTGACCAGTTTTTGGCTTAGGTGCCCTTGGAGGGACAAATGAGTGCAGCGTTTTGGGTACTATAATCATGAAGCGGACATTGTGAAATTTTTTGAAAATAGTTCGGACTATATATTGAAGCGCCCAAAGACAGACTAATCATGATACACTTTGCACAGATTCCCGTTTTGTTGGACTTTCCTGTTTACATGTTTTGAAGCACTTTACCCACTGTTAATATTTTAAATCTTCCTGTTTTGTTGTAAATAAATGTTTACATGTTTTAAAGCACTTTAGCTATTGTTAATATTTTAAATATGCCAGTTATGTTATAAATAAATGTTTAGATATTTAAAACACTTACTGCTTGATCCTTCCCCTGAATCTGTGTCTGGGATAACGGCTGGGGAGGGTTGGTAGGGGATCTCTGTCAGGGTGCTGAAGAGCTCCTGGCTGTCGGGCAAATCAGCGTTGTAAGCGCTGTCTACTGCCTCGTCCTCCTCATCTCCTTCCTCCTCTTCCCCGTCCGCTGAGGAACCGGCCGCGGACAATATCCCATCCTCAGAGTCCACGGTCAGGGGTGGGGTAGTGGTGGCGGCCGCACCCAGGATGGAATGCTGTGCCTCGTAGAAACGGGATGTGTGGGGCTGGGATCCGGAGCGTCCGTTTGCCTCTTTGGTCTTCTGGTAGCCTTGTCTCAGCTCCTTGATTTTCACGCGGCACTGC
>NW_020682837.1:1387-1585 GCF_002925995.2 Terrapene triunguis
GAAGGAGATGAGGAGGACGAGGCAGTAGACAGCGCTTACAACGCTGTCTACTGCCTCGTCCTCCTCATCTCCTTCCTCCTCTTCCCCGTCCGCTGAGGAACCGGCCGCGGACAATATCCCATCCTCAGAGTCCACGGTCAGGGGTGGGGTGGTGGTGGCGGCCGCACCTAGGATGGAATGCAGTGCCTCGTAGAAACG
>NW_020682838.1:0-1944 GCF_002925995.2 Terrapene triunguis
CCAAGTGTGTACATTTTTAATATATAAGGCAACACCTCCTCCCTTTCCCCCTTGTCTATCCTTCCTGAGCAAGCTGTATATCAGGGTAGAGGTGTATATAATATAGCACTGTTAGCACACTACTGAATTTTCCCCCTCACACCAAGTTCAGGGAGATTGGTAAGCAGTGGCAGGCTAATGCCACAAACAACTGATGGGGTGGAGAAGTATGGGAGCTAGATCAGACCAACCTGTCACTGGGAGGAGTTGGAGGTCTCAGGTTCACTGCAGCACCCACATTCCACTAAGGGAAAGCTCCCTTTAACAACACAGTAGCATTACTAGAAGACAGCTCATGCCCAAAGCAGAGATGAGTTCTCTCTCTCTCTCTCTCTCTGTTCCCTGTTGGTCTGACACCCCACACCCTCCCAGATATCAGCAGAGGAGGGGAGTTAGTGTTCCTGCTGAAGAAACAAGTTAACTAGTAGAAGGCCAGTTCTCTCTAGAAAATGATCAGGTGCACTGTGCTTTCTTTTTATAGTCATCTATTTGCAACATTCTCCCCCACTCCTTGAAGTGTGAGCACTTCAAAAGGGGGGTTGGGGGGAAGAGACAAAAAAGGAAATTTTTCTCTCAGTGGGAGGGAAAAGGATGGAGAAAGGCAAAAGAAGAGAACTTTAAGATGTAACCAAGACTGCTCTTTAATTTGTGACATTGCTGAAGAAAATCGAACCACAGACTTCACTAAGATAGTCTTATCAATGTTTCTGAAATGTTCAATTTCAGGGAATCTTTAAATGTTTTCTTCAGACATCTAATCTAGGATCACTTGTTATAACTTAGTGCAGTTGGTTATGTATCTGAAATGTTGTGGAAATGCATATCCTATTAAAAAATTGACCTTATCTATCATTACTTATTCTCTTAAAAATAGTGAATCACTATCTTACAATAATTTGATATATATTTTGACCAGTGTTACAACTGGGCTCTCCAAGACTGTTATAATTATGTAGATGAGATGTTAAAGAGTTGGACAAAACTTCATTTTTGTAAAGACATTTTTATAACACCCTTTTGTTAAATGCTAGAGGAAGGTTGTTTTAATAGGTACAAAGGATTGGATATTCATGGAGATCAAGAATATCCAGTTATCATTAAAGATAATTTTTGGAAGGGGATATTAAACCTTGTGCTTTAAGGCTTAAGTCAATACCTAACAGATCAGGCTGAGAACTATGTGGAATCTCCCCTGCACATATGCTCACTGCAGGGTTCTTAAACCACTCTCTGAAAGCCGTAGCTCTGGCTGCTGTTGGAAATAGCACTCGACTAGGAGACCACACATTTATTCCATTGTAGAAATGCATATATTTTTAAAAAGCCCTGTGATTTTGCAACTACACATTGCAACATTGTCCTGGTGTGTGGAAGCATGATCAATTACAAAAATAAACCAAAGTGAAACTTTTTTGGATCAAACTAACAAAATAGCAAGCACTAACTGCTGACCAACTAAATTACAATTTTCCATTTTGGTAATCCAGGGTGTTAGTGATCTAAATGTTTTAAACAAATGCTTTTTAAATTGTGACAAGTCAGTGCACTTGTCTACAGAAGTTGAAAATACATGTAGTCTGTAATAGTGGGGAGGGAAATCCGATTTAACTGAATTCAGTGCTGGTGAAAGTAGCCCTCTTGCTGTCTTTGCAAGTGTAGTTGCAGTTATGGATCCTTACAAATGGGTACAGCAACAGTAAACTTAGGCTAGATGCTGACTTGGGAAGGCAACATTTCAGGCTCAAACCACACTCAAGATTGAATATCGCTCCCCTCTCCAAACCAGCTGTGGATGGCTTTTAACACCGCTTTAGTTATGTTTCGGTCTCACCGGACTGGTCTACACTACGAGTTTAGGTTGACTTTAGCCGCGTTAAATCGAATTAAGCCTGGACACGTTCACAC
>NW_020682839.1:0-8981 GCF_002925995.2 Terrapene triunguis
GAGTTTGCAAGGCAGCTTACGTCCACCTAACACTGCGTCTACACTAATATTTGGCTCCCGCTGATGTAACTCACCTGCTATGCCGACTTAATCACGCCACCTCCCCCACTCAGAGTAGTTAGGGCAATGCGGTGTCAGTGTAGATACTGCGTTGCTTACATCGACTGTCCCACACTGCCCCACACTGACAGTACAATCGATACCACACACCACCGACACAAGGAGCCAGGTGTACACACACACAAGCGCTGTAACTACTGTGGTGGCTGCATGCAGAGCGATTTGATTTTGTAGTGTAGCCATGGCCTGTGTAACTCCCCCAACAGGGGAGAAGCATGAATTAGTGTAGAGTGCTGGGCCTGCCCATTGAAACCAAACGAGCAATTGTGAAACATCAAAGACCTTACTGATCGCCTCTGTTGTTAGATATTTCACTGTGTGTGTGTGTGTGTGTGTGTGTGTGTGTGTTCTCCCTGTGTGCTCCCCCAGCTCTGCGCAGACAGCCAGCACAGCAGACCTTGAGTGAACTGCTCAATGACCACAAGATCCGTTAAAGGACGAAGGCACTCGACCAGGTTTATTGTTGACAAGGCATGGTAATAGCACCTGGCAGACTCTACGAGGATACTAAGACATGTATGCCTGTGACAATGGACGCAGCTCAGTGAATGGCAGGACTTTCCATTTCCCCCTTGGCTGGACCAAGACACTCTCTGAGATACCCTGATACAAACAAGCTGCCCCTCTGACATAGATACTGCCCTCTGACCTGGCTAGTTATTGTCCATGTTTTTGTACATGTTGGTTTGATTAAAACATTTTTATTTATTACATTGCTATTTGACCGTATCTTTTAGGAGGGCTCAGTGTGTTCCTGTTATCCTTGGGGAATGTTTTTGTGCCATTCTTGATATTGTGGTTTTCGTACCACACTTCTGGAATGTGTTTGCGTGAGTACTTTGTGCCTGGCACGTTCTAGGAACGTGTGTTTCTGCAATATCAGTGCTGTGCTTGCCAGATTCTGAGAATGTGCAAGCGGGCAGAGCCTGACGTTTGCTCACAGCCTGACTTTTGCTTTATATTAGCAAAGCTTGCCACTACTTTAGCTTAGGCCTTATACCAGGCCTTTAATACAAGGGCTTATATTTTAGGCTCTCTTCCTACTACAGCCCCCCACACCCTTGAAGGGGAACCAGGTGCCGACACTTGTTCCATCAGTTTGAAAAAGGAATAAAATGCCTGGCCAGAAGGAGCTGTAGCACTGCCGGGCTTGGCACTTGGGGAGGGCAAGATTTCTAAGCATAAGCAAGGGATCCCCAAGCAGCTCAGCTTGGGTTAGCCCGGAAGGACAAACAGAGCTTGGATGTTACAGCAGCTTCTATTGCCTTTTGGAACCTAAACCTGGGCCTGTCTATCACTAAGGCCGGTTTGCTAGACCGGGGTGCCCCTGGGGACTGTCTGTGGCTGTTGCAGGGCTGGAGGAATTCACACCCGGTACCTGGTTGGTGTGAGCTCTTTTGAGAACACCCAGCCAGTTTCGGGGCTGCCCTGAGGTTGGCACCCACGTTGGGAGCTGCTCCACACCACCTGACACTGACACTGGTCAAAGCCAACGTAGCAGGGAGAGGGGATACTGGGCTGAATGGGCCCTGTAGGAACCAGCCAGGGTGAGTTTCCCGCAGGGCAGAGGGAGGTGATTGGGCCTCGTTAGCTGCAGCCTGGGGGGCTGGCTGTGGTGAGGGGGGTCTCGGGCTTTGGGGGGCTTCTCTCCAACAGGCTGTCTCTGTAACTGATGCTGATCACACTACGCTACCCCCTTCTTAAAGCCCAGCCCAGCCCTGCACAGCAGCTGGAGCCCACCCAGTAATTAGGAAATGAGGTTTAATTTCAGGCAATGAAATGCCACTAAAGTGGCGGGTGAGCCGGCTTTGGGCTGCGCGGTAAGATGATAAGCAGCATCACACGGGCTGGTTGCATAATTGTGAACTTGGCTTAGGCCAGTCGCCTTCCCCGCCCCCTGCCCAGGCCTGGGGGTTGGGGGCTGACTCTGGGGAGGGTGGGGGGACAAGGTGCTGAGTCCCTGCCCGGGAGAAGGGGTGTGCGCTGGGCATCATTCTGGGATTGCTCAGCCCCCAGCATGGCCAGGCCCAGGGCAGGGGGCACCGGGCTGCAGTCCACACCCACAAGGGATGGGCAGGTTGGGGGGGGCAGGGCTGGCTCAGCCTGGGTTTGGTTAACTCCGATCTTTAGACAATATTTGCTCTAGGGCCCAATGGATGTACCAGTGCTGCCTACAGGGGGCACTGCCACTGCCTGGGGTATCACCCACCCCCACCTCCCACTGCCCCACCCCAAATCACCCCCTGATCCCCCACCTCATGCACTGTATACAGCTTGCAGTTACTGTAAACCTCTCCCCCTCCCTGCTACCTCCATTGCCTCCCCCCAGCCCTGCTGTAAGCCCCCCAAGTCACCCCGCTCTGCCCCAAACACTCTCCCTCCAGCAGGGTCTGGATGCAGGTCTCTGCAGGCTGAGCTCTTCTGCAAGCCTGGTGCAGCCTCACCTGGCCCTGGGTCCTAGCTCCGCCCTAGTCATGATCCCCCCAGTCCAGGCCCAAAGGTCTTGGGGGCCCTGGCACAGCTGGCACTGGGAGGCAGGGGCATCTTGGCAGCCCATTCCCACCAGCCCCCAGGGCTGGGACCAGCTCAGTGATCAGCTCCCCCAGGCCCACTGCATGGGCTGATGCATGCAACCCTCTCCAGCTGCCCTCACCAGGGCCTGGCGCAGAGCGTGGCAGAGCCAGGGCAGCATCCTGCCCTCTGCCCTGAGAGGGACTGGAGGCTGGGCCTGTCTGCCAGATCCACCCTCCTGCCTGGCACCGACCAGGCCCATGGCTGGCTGTCTCAGGCCTGCACCCCCCTCATGCTTCTGGGGGCAGGGCTGAGGGGTACAGCGTGTGTGGCTGGGGTCCCCCTTGCTCAAAGTGCAGGCCCAGGGTGCACATGGAGCCCCGGTGGCAGCCCAGCTGTAAGGGCAGCCATGGTGGGATCTGGCGAGCCCACAGTTGGGCAGGTGTCTCTGCTGGAGCGTTTTAATTCCGCGCCCCCAATCCGCCGCCCACCCGCCTGGCAGCCGCGCAGCAATTATCCAAATGGCTGTTAATTTCGGCTGATAATTCCACATGGGGATCAGGGACGGAAAGCTCCACAGCTGAGCAGATTGGGCTGGGCCTGAGCAGCAGATCGGAGGTGCCAGGGTCTCTCACTCCGGCCACAGCAGGCACGCAGCGCTGGCAGTGCTCATTTGCCCAGTAGGGAGAGAGGAGCTGGCCCAGGGGGCAGGAGAAACAGGGCCTGCTGGGCTCTAAGGGACTGACCTGTTCCGGGGCACATTCCGCAGCAGGCTGCGTGTGCAATTATTAGCAGGGGTATGAGGGGAAAGGAGGATAGGCAGAGCAGGGGGCGCTGGGAGGCAGGACTCCTGGGTTCTGTGCTGAGCTCTGGGAGGGGAGTAGGGTCTAGGGGTTAGATCAGGGGCTGGGAGGCAGGACTCCTGGGTTCCATGCCCAGCTCTGCCCCCAAATCCATGTGAGTCACTCCCCCTCTGGGTTCCTGTTATTGAGGTTTCATGTCACACGGGTGCTGCTGGGCATTTCCCAAGCCCCCTGAGGGGCTGGGATCGTCTTTTGCCAAGCCTGGGGCACTCTGAGGCTGGCAGGTGCCGGGAGAGCCATGGCAGGGTGCGATGGGTAGAGGCACAGGAGGGGTGCAATGCAGTGTCTGGGCTGCAGGGGGCGCATAGGCTGAGAGTGTCTGACCTGGCTGGTCCCCCTAGTGCTGCTGAGAGGAACTGCATTTCTCCCTCTGCCTGTCTCCCACCCAGCCTGCCCTCCCCTCCCCTGCCCTCCCTCCCGTGAACCAGCCAGGGGCACTGGGCTTGAAGGGGTGCTAGCCTAACATGGCCTAGGCCAGGCCCAGATGATCACAAACAGGGTGCGCCCAGCCAGGCCATCCCTGCGCCAAACCTGGCTCAGCCTAGGCCCCAACCCAGGGCTGCATGGCCAAGTCAGTGCCCTCCAGCTCCCGCCCTCCCCAACTGCCTGCAATAGCAGTGCTGCCCTCCCCCACACACTGGCCTGGCTGGCAGGGCCGGCTTTAGGAAGTGCGGGGCCCAATTCCAACATTTTCGGCGGGGCCCCAGCAGGGATGACTAAAAAAAAACATGTAAAAAAAAGCCTTTCATTTCTTCCATGTATTATTTACTTTCCATAACTATATAAATAATAAAATTATATATTATGTACATTGCGTCATATATGCTGTTGATCGGTTATTAATGAGCTCCGTTTCACATGTGTGGGGCCCCGCCGCTCCCTGGGGGTGTGTGTGCACATGTGTGGGTCCCAGCTGCTCCCTGCCCCCCTCATTGAAGCAGGTGTGCGGGGTAACTGCCCTGGGAGCTGCAGGGCACCAATGGACATGGGGCTGGCTGGAGGCAGGGCAGGGGCTGACTGGAGGTAGGGTCTGGCTGCAGGCAGGGCAAGGGGTGCGGGGCTGGCTGGAGACAGGGGTGTGTGGGGCAGGCTGGCTGGCTTCAGGCAGGGCCGCAGGGGGGTGCGGCAGGGCTGGAGACAGAGGAGTGCGAGACTGGCTGGCTTCAGGCAGGGGGGTGCGGCAGAGGTTGGCTGGAGATAGGGCAGGAGGTGCAGGGCTGGCTGCAGGCAGGGCAGGGGGTGCGTGGCTGGCTGGAGACAGGGGCTGGCTGTGGGCAGGGCAGGGAGTGCGGGGCTGGAGGCAGGGCAGGGGGTGCGGGGCTGGCTGGAGCCAGGGGCTGGCTGCGGGGAGGGTAGGGGGTGCGGGGCTGGTGCGGGCAGGGGGGGGTGTGGGGCTGGCTGGCTTGGGGCAGGGCCGCAGGGGGGTGCGGCAGGGCTTGGCTGGAGACAGGGCAGGGGGTGTGGCAGGGGCTGGCTGTGGGCAGGGGGTGCAGGGCTGGCTGCAGGCAGGGCGGGGGGGCGGGGTTGGTGTGGGCAGGGCAGGGGGTGCAGCAGGGGCTGGCTGTGGGCAGGGGGTGCAGGACTGGCTGGAGACAGGGGCTGGCTGCGGGCAGGGCAGGGGGTGCGGGGCTGGTGCGGGTAGGGGGTGCAGCAGAGGCAGCTGGAGTACCAGCCCTTTAAATAGCTCCCGAGCGCCCCGCTATCCCAAGGCTCTGGGGACTATTTAAAGGTCCCAGAGCTCCCCTGCTTCTACCGCCCCGGCCGTTTAAATAGCCGTGGGAGCCCTGGGGAAGCGGTGGGGCTCTGGCGGCTATTTAAAGGGCCGGGGCGGTAGAAGCAACGGGAGCCCTGGCCTTTTTAAATAGCCCCCAGAGCCCCGCAGCCCTACCCCAGGGCTCCAGCAGTGGGGCTTGGGCGCGGGGCCTTCCTAGGCACGGGGCCCAATTCAGGGGAATAGGTTGAATTGGCCTAAAGCCGCCCCTGCTGGCTGGGACACTGCAGCTCTGGGGCGGAGAGGCGGGGAGGGGTCACAGGCAACCAGAGCCACTCAGTGACTAGAGGGGGAGCAAGGAGCAGGGCCGGCTCCAGGCACCAGCCGAGCAAGCTGGTGCTTGGGGCGGCAGATTGTTCGAGGCGGCCCAATCCTAGGGCGGCACGGCCGCTTTTTTTTTTTTTTTGGGGTGGTGTTCCGCTCCGGCAGCCCTGTAGGGGGCGGTGGCGCGGAGGATGGGAGCGCCCTGCAAGGCAGTCCGCGTCCTTCCCTCCCAGCCGACCGGAGCGGTGCGGAGCCTCCCGGCAGGCGGCGCAGCAGTCGGGGCCGCGTGGTAGCGCCCCGCTGAAGCCCTGGCCGCCCCCCTTCTCTCTCTCCCCCCCCGCTCCCTCCCCCTCGCTAGCCAGGGCATGTCTCCAGCACAGGGAGTCCCCCTGCACCCTCGCCCCGGCCCCGCCGCCGGGCGGGTTTTTTTTTTTTTGCTTGGCCGTTCTGGCCGCCCCGGTTTTTTTTTCCGCTTGGGGCGGCCAAAAAGCCAGAGCCGGCCCTGGCAAGGAGGCAGGTGTTCTGTCCCAGATCTGAGCGGGAAGCGGGGGCTAGTGGTTAGAGCAGGGGCTGGGACGCAGGGGGCTGGGTTCCAGCGCTGATTCTGGGAGGGGCAGGGGCTGGGTGGGTATGGTTCCCTGTGGGGGCCAGCCTGGGGGCTGGGCCCTGGTGCTCGCTCAGTGCCTGCCCCAACCCCACACTTGATGGGGACTCTATAGCTGGCTTGGGGGGACTCCTGGGGCTCCCTGCTGGTCCCTCTGGCAAACGGACCAGAGAGGCAGAACAAGGAAGTCGGGGCAGCGGGACACGGGGAACTGGGTAGGTTTTGGGGCACGGCTGGGTGAGCCAGCACTACACCAGCAGGGGGCGTCCACAGGCCAGAGCAGAGCTGCCCCCAGGGCTTGGTCCAACAATGAAAGGAGCAGCCACTGCCCCACCTTGCTCCTGGGTGCGAGGAGGCAGCGCCTGCTGGGTGCCTCGGAGCCAGGATACCTGGAACCTGCAGCAGGGCCAGAGTGGGAGCTGGGGAGATCCCGCTCCCTGGGCCCTCAGCCACACGCCCTGCCCTGTCCCCTCCCTTCCCCCGCCTGGGAACAGCAGCAGAGACCTCGGCCAGCCTTTGGCATCGCACTTCATTGGCCCAGGCACATGTAGCCAGGGGCAGGGCCAGCACTGAGTGTGTGATAATGTGCAGGGGGGGGGGCCTCAGACCTGCAAACACACAAACTCTCCCCCCCCTCCCCCACTCCCCGTAAAGGAGATCACTGCCTTTACCTGGGGTCACTCCTGCCAGCGCTTGCCCCAGCACAGCCCGGCTGGTGGGCAAGAGGGAGGGGACCTCTAGGGCCCCTGGGATGCAGGGGGTGAGGCTTGGCTCAGGGCTTGGTCAGACCCAAGGGGGCTGGAGCTGGGTGCCTCAGATGGAGCTGGGGCTCCAGGTGCCCAGGGGGTGGCTCTGATACCCAGGGAAAGGCACTGGGGAGGTGTCTGCCACTGAGCAGGGGCATTTGATCCCATCCTGCGGGGTCCTAGATGCAGCCTGGCTCTGCCCTGCTGCAGACAACCCTGGACGCGCCTCCTATGCAGTCCTGGCTCCACCCCCATTTACTTGGGCACCTGACTGCAACTCCTCCTAGGACCCCTCCCCCCTTCTGGAGCCGAGGTCCCCACTGGGGGACAGGGCCGAGAGGCCAGGGTGCCAGGCTGTGGTTGGAGGCGTGCAGGGAGCCAGGGCTGGACCAGCACCCCAAGGCGGTGAAGGGGGATGATATGGAGGCAGCAGGGGGGTTCTCTTTAACCCTTTGCAGACTGGACAGACACAGCTTGGAGCTCAGCGGCTGGATCACATCCCCCCCAAAGGCAGATGCTGGTCGCAGCCTCTGTGTGCCCCCCATCACTGGCAGAGGGATGACAGGAGAGAGAGGGGGAGGGGCTGTGCTTTGGGTCCCAGGCAGGGGAGGTAGGAATGGCTGAGGCTGGAGATAACGGAGCCTGACTCTCCCCCTACTCCATCGGGGTCAGGGTGGCCACGGGGCACAAAGGGTGACAGCCCTAGAGGCTGTGCCAGAGGGAGGGAGCCTGACCTGCCCCCTGCCCTAACAGCAAAGCAGCCTGGGGGTCGTCCCCCCCTCCCCACGAAGAACCGACACCGCAGCCAGGAGTAGGGGGGTAGGTGCCTTGTTGAGAAGAGCAGGTGGAGCTGGGGGCACCAGCTGTGACGGGGCCGAGTCTCTGGTGGGAGGGGGCTGCTTCTAGGCCTCCTTGGGGGCCAGCTGGTCGAGGGTTTGGATGTCATCCAGGAAGCGCTTGGGGGTCAGGATGTGACTGGAACCTGGGGGGGAGAGAGGTGGTTGGCAGTGGTGGGCACAGTGGGGCGGGCATGAGGCTGGCATCACCATCTCCGCCATCCTTGCAGCTGGACCCTGCTCTAGTGCGGGGGGAGGGGGACACGACCCCCAGGCTGTTAGGGCGGGGGGGAGGGGCTGTCTCCTGCCCCCTGCGGCCTGGCACCGCACCCCTCGTGCCGCTGTACCCTGCACGGCCAGGCAAGAATCCACGCGCTGACAGCGTTCCTCACTCTCGGGTCTTAGAGGGGTGTGTGCAGGGGGTGAGCCATATCCCTATGGGTGTTACTGGGAGTGTCTGACTGGGCCCCCACACATGGTCCCTGGGCAATGAGAGGCCTGGGGAGCCAGGGGCCAGAAGATCAGGTGGCTAGAAACAGGCCATGCGGGGCTGAGGCAGGTGAGGCAAGCACATCTGTTCCCAGGCCCCCAGGTGCGGGAGGACAGAGGGTAGCATGGGCGCCCTGTGGGTGCTGGGCAGGCAGTTCTAGGGTCTCCCCCTCCCAGGGGGTCCCGACTGTCCCTGACCTGGGCATTCCAGCATCCCTTGCCCCCAAGGCTTGCCCCACTCACTGATCACCACCTCCCACTTGCCCTCGGTGGCCCAGGTCACTTCGTAGGCGCAGCGCATCTCAGACATGGACACCCCATCCAGCACGTAGATGATGAGGCGCGGGCCCGTCCGGTACTCGGCCGCAGGCTTGTTCTTGTGCCAATGCCCAAAGCGGGCACTGGAGGGAGAGAGGGGCAGTGTGGATACCAGGGGCTCGCTGAGGGAAGGCCAGGCAGAGGGATGGGCACTGCCCGAAGCGGGGGCTGGGGGGAGAGAGGGGCAGTGTGGATACCAGGGGCTCGCTGAGGGAATGCCAGATGGAAGGGCAGGGCCTGGAGGAGGCTGCGGGGCAGGCCCTGCCCAAGGCAGTGGGACAGGAGTCCCAAAGCAGGCAAGAGGGAGTAGGGCAGGGTGGCACCTGCCCTGAGCTGGGGGTGCTGTCTAAAGCTCGGCCAGTCCCTTTCCTCCATCCTGAGCCCTGGTGTGTTGAGGGACTGCTGGGGTGCGGGGGACATGGTGAGAGGGGTCCAGGGCTCCAGGCTCTTGGACACCCC
>NW_020682840.1:0-825 GCF_002925995.2 Terrapene triunguis
CCCGTCCTTGGTGCCTGGACACTAGGGCACTCAGAGCCGTTAGATCCTTGGCTGCCAGCGCCCGGCTCACCCAACATCACTGTCCCCCACCACCAGCACACGACCAGTTCCCTCCTGGGCTGCCCCAGACCGAAGTTCACCGGGCCCCATTCAGACTGTTGGGTTTGTCTCTGTGTCACCCTGTAGCACCAGGCCTGGGCTGAGTCGCCTTCCATCCGCATGAATGTCCCCCCGATTCCTCTCCAGCGTGGTCTCTGGCTTTCGTCTGCCTGTCACTGCCCTCCCCCAGGCGCTCCCGCCCTGGGCAGTAGCAGCACGTCTTTGAGTCACCGTCCCTGGAGGTGCTGCACCATAGGGGGTGTGTGCTCACCTTGCCTGGAGCTGTTCGTCAGCAGTGTCCACCCCACCCTGTGCACCCTTGGGCTGCGGTGTGAGGGCATGTTGGGAGCCACCACGGCTGCAGTTCCTTCTCATAGAATCATAGACTTCAAGGTCAGAAGGGACCATTATGATCATCTAGTCTGACCTGCACAATGCAGGCCACAGACTCTCACCCACCCACTCCTGTATCAAACCTGTGTCTGAGCCATTGAAGTCCTCAAATCGTGGTTTAAAGACTTCAAGGGGCAGAGAATCCTCCAGCAAGTGACCCGTGCCCCATGCTGCAGAGGAAGGCGAAAAACCCCCAGGGCCTCTGCCAATCTGCCCTGGAGGAAAATTCCTTCCCGACCCCAAATATGGCGATCAGCTAAACCCTGAGCATGTGGGCAAGACTCACCAGCCAGACACCCAGGAAAGAATTCTCTGTAGTAACTCAGATCCCAC
>NW_020682840.1:835-2698 GCF_002925995.2 Terrapene triunguis
CTTGATACTGACTGCCAACTAGACATGGAGCCATTGATCACTACCCGTTGAGCCCGACGATCTAGCCAGCTTTCTATCCACCTTACAGTCCATGCATCCAGCCCATACTTCTTTAACTTGCTGGTAAGAATACTGTGGGAGACCGTATCAAAAGTCAAGGAATAACACATCCACTGCTTTCCCCTCATCCACAGAGCCAGTTATCTCATCATAGAAGGCAATTAGGTTCGTCAGGCATGACTTGCCCTTGGTGAATCCATGCTGACTGTTCCTGATCCCTTTCCTCTAAGTGCTTCAGAATTGATTCCTTGAGGACCTGCTCCATGATTTTTCCAGGGACTGAGGTGAGGCGGAGGTCTACTCGCATTGGCCGCTTTGGGTTTACCCCAGTCCCACTTCTGGGGCGTCTCCACGTCCCTCTCCCAGCACCCAGGCTTAGGCCAGTCCCCTTCGGGTCTCTCCACCCCCAGACCGACTGTCCCCAAAGTGATCTGCCCACTGGCCTGTCCACAGCCCCTTCGGCTTCCTGTCCACGACCCACGGTCTAGGCTCGTAGGGACACATTTCCTGGAGTTGTTCCGACCCAGCCAGGTTACACAAATCCTCCAGCGCAATGACCCCTTCCCCCACCCCACTTGTTCGGAGATCCTCCCAGCGGGAGGCAGGGGGGTGGGCGGCTTCCATGTAGGTCACCCCTGGGATCTTCTGCACACCAGTGGCGTAGCCATGTGGCGGGAACAGGGGGAGCAATAAAAAAAAAAAAGGCACCACCCGCTGCGGCGCTTTTACTCACCCGGCAGCGCTCCGGGTCTTCGGCGGGGGGCCCTTCACTCGCTCCGGGTGTCTTCGGCGGCACTGAAGGTCCTGGCGCCGAAGACCTGGAGGGTCTGGGAAGCAGGAGCTGTGGGGGGCACTTTTGGGGGCCCGCAGGCCCAGAGTGGCCCAGGGGATTAGCAGCCTGCTCCACTTCCCTCGCCCCAGCCCCAGCCGTGTCGCTCAGGGGAGGGGGCTTGCGGGAAGGGATCCCACCCTGAACTCACCGGCAGCGGCAGAAGTGGAGCAGCCCAGCCCGCTCCACTCCACTCCACCAGCTCCCAGCCGCAGGTGAGTGCGGGGAGGGGGGATCTTTCCCCAGCCCCAAGCAACACGGCTGGGGCCCGGGCAAGGGAAGCGGAACTGGCTGGGGCTGCATCGCTCCGCTTCCTGCCGCCGGTGGGTGCAGGGGGGCGTCCTTTCTCCAACCTCCCTGCTCACCGCACTCACCGGCGGCGGGAAGCGGAGCGCCGCGGCTGGGAGCTGGCAGAGTGGAGCGGGCTGGGGACACATTGCTCCACTTCCCGCCACTGCCGGTGAGTGCCCTGGCCCCGGCCCCGGCCCCGGCCCCAGACCCAGACCCAGACGCCTTCCTGGGCTCCGCCGCGCCCGGCAGCTTCACCCCCTTCCCGGCCACTGCGCTCGTGATCCTGCCCCTGCCCTGCTCCGGCCCTGCGCTGACCTTGCCCCGCACTCGCCGCCGGCCGCTAGGATTTAAAATCCAAGCCGCCCACCGCTAGGCACCATGGGAACGCCCCCTCTCGCCCGGTTTAAAGGGACAGGCGCGCCCGCTGTGCCACGAGCTGACAGCGTGAGTGTAAAAATTAAAAAGGCGCCACTTTTGGGGAATGTGCTGAGTGGGGGAGCGGCTGCTCCCCCTGCTCCCCCCCAGCTACGCTAGTGCTGCACACCCCAAAACCTGTTCCCATAAGCCTCAGGTACCCATTCAGACTTGAGCAGTGGAGCCTGGTTGAACGGTTCCTAGTCCCCAGTATCGACTCCGCCCATCTGGCTGGGCGCCCCTATGGCTCTGGGACCGAGCGAGAGGGT
>NW_020682841.1:0-2205 GCF_002925995.2 Terrapene triunguis
AGTAGGTTTCCGGTACAGGGTGGTATTTATGTGACCATCGCTTATTAACACAGTAGTGTCCAGGAAATGGACCGCTTGTGTGGATTGATCTAGGCTGAGGTTGATGGTGGGATGGAAATTATTGAAATCATGGTGGAATTCCTCAAGGGCTTCTTTTCCATGGGTCCAGATGATGAAGATGTCATCAATGTAGCGCAAGTAGAGTAGGGGCGTTAGGGGACGAGAGCTAAGGAAGCGTTGTTCTAAGTCAGCCATAAAAATGTTGGCATACTGTGGGGCCATGCGGGTACCCATAGCAGTGCCGCTGACTTGAAGGTATATATTGTCCCCAAATGTGAAATAGTTGTGGGTGAGGACAAAGTCACAGAGTTCAGCCACCAGGTTAGCTGTGACATTATCGGGGATACTGTTCCTGATAGCTTGTAGTCCATCTTTGTGTGGAATATTGGTGTAGAGGGCTTCTACGTCCATAGTGGCCAGGATGGTGTTTTCTGGAAGATCACCGATGGATTGTAGTTTCCTCAGGAAGTCAGTAGTATCTCGAAGATAGCTAGGAGTGCTGGTAGCGTAGGGTCTGAGGAGAGAGTCCACATAACCAGACAAGCCTGATGTTAGGGTGCCAATGCCTGAGATGATGGGACGTCCAGGATTTCCAGGTTTATGGATCTTGGGTAGCAAATAGAATGTCCCTGGTCGGGGTTCTAGGCATGTGTCTGTACAGATTTGTTCCTGCGCTTTGTCAGGGAGTTTTTTTAGCAGATGGTGTAGTTTCTTTAGGTAATCCTCAGTGGGATCAGAGGATAATGGCCTGTAGAATGTGGTGTTAGAGAGCTGTCTAGCAGCCTCTTGGTCATATTCCAATTTATTCATGATGACGACAGCACCTCCTTTGTCAGCCTTTTTGATAATGATGTCAGGGTTGTTTCTGAGGCTGTAGATGGCGTTGTGTTCAGCATGGCTGAGGTTATGGGGCAAGTTCTCGCCCTAGATGTGGTTCTAATAATCTTTGCGCAGACTGGACGCCTTTCCAGCCTGGGTCCAGCCCTTCCTCCTATTCAGCCGTAGACGTTTCCAGCAGTCATCTTGGGTGGGGTCCCCAGGGAGAACTGGCCACCTGGATTATCTCACTCCTCACCCTTAAATAGGATTGGCATCAGGCGGGAGTCCACTGTTTCAATTTGACCCCTTCCCAGCTCCTCATGGAAAAGTACGTAGTTTAAGATGGATTCCAGTATCAGGTGACATGGTCACATGTCTCTGCAAGACCCCTGATAGCCCCTTCCCATGGGATTACAGGAAAAACAAGTCCAGTTTACAGTTCATTGGCAAGAAAACAATGGGCCATCAAGATCCTGAAGTACCTTTAATGGCCCTCACTTAGCATGACTACATTGATTCCTCCTGTCTTCAACACTGGGCTGGACTCTTCCTAAGGGCCACTGACTGGGGGGGAGCGGGTGGCTCAGTGGTAGGGGTTTTGGGAGCCCCAATTGTACCAGGCGCTGCACAGACAAGAGATAGTCCCAGTGCCAAAGAGCTCACAGTGTAAACAGACAAGTTTTATATTCCCCATTTTGTATATGGGGAAACTGAGCCCCAGAGACATGCAGTGACTTGTCCAATCACATGAAGCATCTATGGCAGACCCAGGCATAGAACCCAGGAGTCCTGGCTCTCAGCCCTGCACTTGGGTGACAAGCTCTGCTCAATTCTTCCTGTATTTCACCAGCATTCTCCTATCATTCCTACAAACCTAGCCCGGAGCCTTGAAAACTGTCCATCTCCGGGACAGTATACATTCCACACATACCCTGGATCATTCCCAGAGGCGCAGTGGGGCCTGGGAACCAGGACTCCTGGGTTCTGTGCTTGACTCTGGAGATTTTGGGATTGACACCTCAATCTGGCTGCTCAGCAGGGTGGAGAATGTCACACAGGGCCCTCTCTCTTTTAGTCTGCAGAAGAGAAGAATGAGGGGGGATTTGATAGCTGCTTTCAACTACCTGAAAGGGGGTTCCAAAGAGGATGGATCTAGACTGTTCTCAGTGGTACCAGATGACAGAACAAGGAGCAATGGTCTCAAGTTGCAGTGGGGGAGGTTTAGGTTGGATATTAGGAAACACTATTTCACTAGGAGGGTGGTGAAGCACTGGAATGGGTTACCTAGGGAGATGGTGGAATCTCCTTCCTTAGAGGTTTTTAAGG
>NW_020682842.1:0-4531 GCF_002925995.2 Terrapene triunguis
TTGTTGTTGTTTATGTTCCTATTTATCTGTGCTTTGTCACACACTTTTCTTACTGTTCTTTGACCTTGTAGCTTGCATGTTGTGTCCGGAGTATATATTTGTGCCTATGGGAGATCCTAAGGCATTAGTTCTTCTATCAGTAAACAGGGGCAGATATTTGTGATCTAATTCAGCTGATGTCAGTAAGCATGTTGCCATTGACTTCAATGTGAGCAGACCCTTGTTATGTGGCTGGAGAAAGAGTCAAAGTCTTCAGCTGATGTCATTCACTGAACTGATTACCTTTTTAGAAATGATGCTATACTAAACAACGAATTGATGTATAATCACTGTGTGGAATGGGTAAGATTGTCAAAAGCACCCAAGTGACTTAGGAGCCAAAGTCCCTTTTTCAAAAATGACCTTAGCACTTAGGACCAGATTGCACCAGGTGTTTAGGTGTCTAACTGCCATTGAGAAAATAGGTGCCTAAAACCTTTGTGTATTTGGGCCTTAAGTTCAGAGAATATGAGGGTTGGAAGGGACCTTAGGAGATCATCTAGTTTAACCCCCTAGGGCAAATCTGCAGTTTTTTTTTTTTTTTACACCCTAGTTCCCTAAATGGTCCCCTCAAGGATTGAGCTCACAACCCTGGGTTTAGCAGGTTAATGCTCAAACCACTGAGCTATCCCTCTCCCTGCATTAATCATCAATCAGACACAGGCTCCTAAGACACTTAGGTGCTTTGGAAAATGTGACCCTGACAACTTCATCCTTTGAGTAGTACCTTACTCCAGGAGTCATCCCACTAAAATCCAATTACTACTCAGAGAATAAGGAACTATTCACCGGGGATAGCTATGGCAGAATTGATCCATATGTGTTCTAGTTTGCATGTTTGTTTATTTTTTAAAAGTTGCCGACAATTCAATTATAAATATAAAAAGGGACAGTACCATTAAACTTAACCTGATAAAGACCAGCTTGGAAACAGACGTTCCATAAACAGCAGACAAGTGTTATTACGTCGTTTAAATAATGTAATACCAGAGTGGGAACGTTAATTCCATTTGGACCTTCCTTGCATATTTATGGAGTTGAATGTCAATCAGTAGGTTTTCAATAAGAGTTTTTATGTAGCATTTTATTGTCCCCCATGTGAGGAAAGTCTGAAATGCAGCCAATAAAATAATCATGCAGACATTTATGAGGAGATTTTTAAACAAGTGTTTATTTTTCAGAATAGAAAGAAAGATGCAAATATAACCATCCATGTTATTTCTGAATTCCTGAGGAATGACACATGACATGGTTTTTGGTGATGTATTGCATTATCCAAGGTGTAAGATGGAGAACACAGCACATTGCAATAACCAGTCTCACATACTAATCAAGAGCACTGAGTCTTGTAATTCATTTGAGTCCCAATTCCCCATTGGTCTTGTTGAAAAGAAATCAAAGTTCCAATAATGTCAAGGTGGAATGTCATACTTGAAAGTCTAAATCATTAATGCCTCAATCCAATGAGGACTTACACATGTCCTTAAGTCCCAACAGTTTCCGTTTATTTTCAAGTGTTTTGAGCCTTAAAGTAGCTTCAAAATGTCTTCCAGTTTTGTGATTTGTCGAGCTATTCTGCTACAACGTTATGAGCTAGATCCTGTCAACCCTCTCCTGTCAGTAATTCTTACTCACCTGAATAGTCCCGCCGAAACTTAATTGATTGAGTAAGGACGACTTATCTAAGTAAGGGGCTGCAAATTCAGGCCTCAAGTCTGTTTCCTGATGCAGCAGTAGTTATAGTTTGTATGCTGTCTAATAAGCAGAGAACCAAAAACACAAGTCCTGATTCTCCTCTCCCATACAAAGGTATAAATTGGGAGTAACTTCGCTGAAGTCAATTGGTGTAAGTGAAGGAGAACCAAACCTGCTCGAGCTGAATGTTCACAGTTAGCTAACAAAACACTCAACATGTTACATGTTGGTGCTGTAGGTGGGAAGGGAGTGCAGATAACTTTGGTTCCAGTCCTTCGTTCCCTGATGACTCTGTGATCTTTTTGCAGAATAAACCCACACACTGGAAAAAAATGATTTTATTCCTTTCTTTTGTAAGGGGTCCTAGTATTTCTGCAATAGCTGTAATCTCCAGCCTGCTGAGCACTTAGTAATTATGGCTTCCTTCATGCATTTAACAAAAGGCCTCAGTAATGAATGGCAATAACAAAGCTTGCTACCGTTTGAGAACTCCCTGTAGAACCAATTCTAAATACTATAATTCCATCTGCTCATGCTCATTTTTATATGCAGAAGAGTGGGGTTTCTAGGGCTCATATTGGCGTGCTCGAATATTAGCAGTTTGTCTCCACTTTAATGATGAGATTATCACAGAACCAAGTAACATATATTTGAATTCCTTTGGGGTGTTCTTTAATGTACATCATTAGTTTTAGCAATAGAAATACGCTCCCATGGTACTTTCACATTTGAAACAAAAAGAAACAATATAAAAAATTGCGGGAGGAATAATAATTAACCATGGAGATTTTCTTAATTACTGTAGCTTACTTGTTCAAAACCAGCTAAGGTTGTTACTGCTCACAGATTGTTAACACGTGAGGGAATTTTTGATGGCTGAACAATATGTTGGTTGTTTCAGGCCCAGTTCATAAATAGCACCGCGTCCAATCCTCCTTGCATTGACATAAAAACTCTCTACAGAACCAGCCAGCACTTTTGTATACAGTTCAGCACAGACCAATTCAGCAAAGAAACACACTACTCTCTCCGGGAGACATTACTTTTGTTCCTTCTTGTTTGTTGTTTTCTTAATATACAATAAAGATAATTTTGACTGAAATTATGTGGTTGCTCTTTGTTATGGAAAATATCATACTAACTAGAGCTGGCCAGGGAATAGCAATTCCATTTTGCAACAACTTTTGAGATTTCAGAATTTCTTTTCATTCTGAAGGGGGAAAAAAAACCTTTCAAAAGTTTTAACAAAACAGAATTGTGTCAAAACATTCATTTTCAGAACAGAAAGATCAGGGTTTCAATTAGTCTCTCTCTCTCTCTCTCAAATTGCCCATAGAGTCCAAACTGGACTTCAGAAAACATCCTAAAAATTGATACATCTCCACAAAATGTTTTAGTTTCAACAAAATGGCATTTTCCCAACAAAATACAACAAAAAGTTTCATTAAACATTTTCAACATAACAACAACCTCTGGGGATGTCATAGGATACTTTCTTCCTTTAAGGAAGGTTCGTGCTGAAGCATAAACAAGTTGACAGCATTGCTTTAAGCCTGACAGAAACAAAGAATATTGTATTCAACGATGAAAAAGTGCCTTAGGAATATCAAAGAGGGAGTGGACTGCTGGTCGGATCAAAACTGCAGCATTTAGAAAGACATAGCTAAATGGACAGAGAAATGAAGTGATACATGGAAACTGTTTTCAATTTACAGTACATCAGGGCAGGTGTAGTAAAGTGTATTGAGCACAAAGCTGGGAGTTAGATGACTGAGGTTCTACTCCTCATTCTGCCGTGGATTATTGTGTGATGCTGGACAAGTCACTTATCCTCTCTGCACCTCAACTACCCCATCTGTAAAGTGCAGCCCCCCCCCCCTTTGTAAAGTGTTTCAAGTTCAATGGATGAAGGATGTTGCATAACTACAAGGGGTTATTTATTACTATGACCCTGCCACGGATGTATAGTGGGAGCTGATGAATGAGACTTCTCTTATGGATGGCGGGGCAGGAGAGGCACGTTTATGTGTTTGCTGGGAGCTTGGCGACCAACAGTCAGTGAAGCAGACATCCTGGGTATGATTCTCCACTGCAGCCACTCTCAGCTCAGGAGCAGGGGAGGCTGGTGGGAGCTCCCTGATTCTCAGCTGCCTGGCCCCAGTGCAAGTCAAAGCGGCGGTGGGGGGGATTTTAACTTACAGGGTCCTTCAAGGACCTAACTCCATGAGACTTGGGCACAGTGGAGATTCACGCTGCCATGGCCCTGTCTCTTCCCGTGATGCCAGGGAGGAGGCGTCTAGCATAGGAGGTAACAGAGCCAGCAGTAGAGCTGGCCCAGGAGGTATCAAAGCCATGTTTGCCATTTTGCACTGGAAGAGATTCCTCCTACACATTCTCTAGTGGGAATCTCTGGCCATTTAAGTTGCCTTTGTGCCATGTGAGCAGCACAATGTGACCTTGGTGGACTGGAGACTCCAGCCCCTTGGACTTGATGGTGGTGTCAAGGATAACAGCTGGAACAGAGATGCCTGAGGGTATGTGAAGGCGACACCTGCAAGGCTGGCAATGAGGGTGCTGGCGAAAATGTTCCGCTGGTCTCATAGGGAGCTTGGGTTTGGTCTCTCTGCCACCTGCAGATCACCTTCTCCAGTCACAGTCCTCAGTCCGCATTTATGCTTCATGCCCCATGGATATCATAGAATCATAGAATCATAGAATATCAGGGTTGGAAGGGACCTCAAGAGGTCATTTAGTCCAACCCCCTGCTCAAAGCAGGACCAATTCCCAACTAAATCAT
>NW_020682843.1:0-1764 GCF_002925995.2 Terrapene triunguis
CTTTTTTAGTGCTCCTTTCAGTTTTGGATTGAGGAAAAAGCCAGCCAACAAACACCAAAACAACCTCAAATCCATCACATCCCCTCTAAAAAAGATAAAACTTGCATGCTTTCAGAACTGTGAATTTAAGTGCCCTTCAGCATTTCTTTTGCTAACAAAGTTTAGTTGGGGGCCATTTTACTGAGTTAATATTTTAAGCCCTACTTATCTGATTTTGCTTATTTCCTCTCTCTGACCACAATAAAAATTCCTACAGAAATTACAGGGAGGAAGGATGGTCTTTTGGTCAAGACACATTTTGAAGCAGCAAGAGAACTGGGTTCTGTTCCTAACTGCTACTACTTTGCTGTGGGACACTTGTGCCTTGGTTCGCCTGCTCCAACCCATAGACAACACTGATGCCTGTATTCATATATTCAAAGTGAATCCCAAATTCTTGCCTCCCACACGTCCTTGTCTGTAAGACAGTCACCCACCACCTCCAATTAGCGTCTTTCTGCACTGCCCCAAACACAGGACCACTCTGGGGCAGGATGCCCCAGGGTCACTCTAACTTTTGCTGAGAGATACATCAGCCATCTGAACAAGCCAGTGTTAGAAAAATGGCTTAAAGTCATCTTTACCCTACCCCAACCTGGACTCGGACTCTTGTACTGCACCTTTTAAGGGACACAGCAAAGCATCAGCACGCTGTCCATTTAGACGGTAAGATCCTTGAGGCAAAGAGCACACCATTTTGTCAAGTACCTAGCGCGCGGTGGGTGCCATATAATGAAACTTCTGCGAGTGCTGCACCACCTTCCCCTGCACTTTCCTATTCATCTCCATCTCCAAATCAACTGCCCTGACTTCTCTCCAAATTACCCAGACTCACTCCCGCTGCTAGTCATTTTTTCCCCCCTAGACACTCACTTCCCTGCTCTACTCTGAGCATTCTCTGTTCCCTTCCCATCATTCTCCAGGCAATTTTCCTTTCCCACTCCTCCTCCTCCTCCGTCTTTTCTTTTACCTTTGGCTTCTGACTGAAGAGTGGTTTATGACACCATGTACAGTATTAGCAATGGCTGCAGAAATAAGATTGCAGCGTAAGACATGCTGGCTGTTGAATATGCTATAAATTGAGTCTGGTACCTAAGTGCATGCTCTTGATTGCTAGAACAGAAAAGTGTTGAGTGGGGCTAATATCTGGCAGGAGGAAGGATGGTCCAGTAGACAGGAGTCTAGTTTAGGATTTTGGAGAGCCAGGTTCAATTCCGTGCTCTACCAGAGACTTCCTGTGTGGCCTGGGGCAGTCACTTCGATCCAGGTCAGAATCTAGAACCATGTCTCCCATTGAACTCAATGGAAGTTCGGTGCTTCAGTACATTTGAGGATCTGACCCTTGTTCCCCATCTGTAAAATACAGATAGTATTTCACAGGGGGGTTGTCAGGATAAATATATTCAAGAGTGGGAGGTGCTCGGATACTATGGCAACAAGGGCTAGATAAGTACCTGAAATAGAATGTGAGCACTAGATGCGGAGAGGCTTTGCTTGTCCCCCTGTTGATTAACAGCATTCAAGTTTGTTTAGCCTTAAATAACAGAAATACTCATGCTACCCGTTCAGTGTTGGGCCCAGGTAGTTTTACTGTGATTTTCCTCCACCAGAGGAAGGAAGGTTCTCCCTTTTTCGGCTTTTAATTTCCCTCTTTAGTAATTCGTACACTTATGAAGTAATTACTGCCCCTCTGACAGAATAGATGATCTAGTTGAGGGCCTTCTG
>NW_020682844.1:0-1174 GCF_002925995.2 Terrapene triunguis
AGCAAAGGGAACCAGGACCCCTCGAATGTCCAGGATTTCACCCCCACAGGCTGGTCTCAGCCCCTTGAGATTTTCCCCAGAGAACATGGGCAATTCCCCAGATCCGTTGGTGTCGCTCAACCCTCTTCCCTGCCACCCCCCCGTGCCTTCTGGGACCCACTCCCTGCCCTGCCCCAGAGCTCCCACCCCTGTATATGCCCACCTAGGACCCACGCCCAGTCCCCTGGCACCCAACCCTCGGCCCAGAGCCCCCATCACCCCCCTGCTCAGAGCTGCCCGCCCATACTGGCTCTCCCAGGGGGATGGCTGGGACCCAGGTGTCTGGGTGAGCCCTTACCTGGGCAGTGGTCCGGTTCCCAGCCGTGTAGCTCAGGGGGGTGAGGGAGCAGTTGGAGAGTACACGGTCGAGGCCGTGGGGTGACTGCAGCGTGACGCTCAGGCTCAGGGTGTAGGGCAGCTCCCCTGGGGGGACTCGTGGGACCCCCTGGGTGACGTCCTCCCCGTCCCACCCTGCAGAGAGAGACACAGGGTGAGCATGGGGCCAGGCAGAGACAGATGCATCCTGGAGGCGAATGCCTGGCTGCGAAAATGGTGTCGCCAGGAGGGCTTTGGCTTCCTTGACCACGAGATGCTGTTCCAGGAAGAAGGACTGCTAAGCAGAGATGGGGTCCAGCTAGCGAGGAAGGGGAAGAGCATATCTGGCTACAGATTGGCTAACCTAGTGAGGAGGGCTTTAAACTAGGTTTGAAGGGGGCAGGTGACCAAAGCCCACAGGTAAGTCAGCAACACGGAGACCTGGGAGAAGGGTCGGAATTTGGGGGGAGCATGGGCTGTTAAAGAGGGATAAGGGAGAGACATGACAGAACTGGGGGAGAGGGGTCAAATCAGTATCTTAGATGTCTGTATACTAAGGCGAGAAGTATGGGGGAATAAGCAGGAAGAACTCGTAATGCTAGTAAATAAACACAACTATGACATAGTTGGCATCACAGAGACTTGGTGGGATAATATGCATGACTGGAATATTGGGATAGAAGGGTACAGCTTGCTCAGGAAGGACAGGCAGGGAAAAAAGGGAGGACGTGTTGCCTTATATATTAAAAATGTGTATACCTGGACTGAGGTTGAGCTGGAAATAGGAGACAGACTGGTTGAGAATCTGAAAGTGGAAGGC
>NW_020682845.1:0-1243 GCF_002925995.2 Terrapene triunguis
TGGCACTTTAGATGAAAATGTGTAAGATATTAAATTATAAATGCATTTTTAAAGTTGCAATAGCGCAGGTGTTCAAATTAATTTTACAAAGTGTCAACCTGATTTATATCAGTGATTTGAATTAAAAAAAAGAAAGAAAGAAAGAAATCAAGCAAATTAAATGTAAGTCACTCCACCCTTAAAGTCAGATTCTCTCAGAGCCCTGCGGCAAGGCAAAATTTTTATCTCTATCTGATCCACAAACATGGTCTGTGGATATCCGCAGATTTGCAGGGCTCTTTCTCAGGTCTTTCTGGGGCTTGAAATGAGTGCTGGAAAAACTCCCCTTCCTAATGATACAGTGCACCTGTTTCTCACCCTGCAAGACCATGAGATATCATTCTTCAAAGTTGTGACATTTTGGGATGAAGAAAAGCAGTAGCTCCAGGCAGTAAATCCTGCCTAAGAAAGTGTAGTTTTGGATAGAGGAGGAAAAATTTCTCCGGCACATTTCAGAATCTAAAGTAAGACTCAGGGGAGCTGTATTAGGACTTGTCTACACATGGTGTTATTCCAGAATAGCTATTCTGAAATAATGATTTCTCAGTATCTTCAAGTGTGGACACACTTATTCCGGAAGAAGAGCATCCAGACATGCAATTATTCAGGAATAACAACTATTACACTTTCCCTTAATCTAAATTCACTTTCATGTGTAGACAAGCCCTTAGTGAGCAGAGGGACAGATGAGCTGGTGAAAGATGTATAGTAAAAAGTATTTATCACAGAGCTCTGCAATTTATCAATACCTCTATCACTTTCACCTGGTGTATGCATACAATATAAAAAACTGTCAATTTTAGAAAATATCTATATGATACAATTCAGTTTCTCAAACTATGTACAATACATAGCTTTCCAATGAGAAACTGAATTGGCAAATACATTTACAAATGCTGAAGACACAGTATATATACTGTGCTTAGATTCTTTGCTTAACTATAATAAGGTTTTAAAATAGTTTTTACCATCTCTAGTGCATTAAGTTTCTGACTGAACTGTTAAATTAATATATTTCTGTCATTAACCCTTTCTTGCCAACAACAAAAACCTATTTAATAGAAAATGTATTAATGGCAAAATACAGTGCTCTGTCATATGATGCGCATGCAAACATTCTATGCAGGAACACGTCACAGTATTTAGAAGTTAACTGCAAAACCTAAACATATTCAAAACTGTTTCTAGTGCTTTGTTAATCACT
>NW_020682846.1:0-1049 GCF_002925995.2 Terrapene triunguis
TGTCCAGATCATTTTGAATTTTAATCCTATCCTCCAAAGCACTTGCAACCCCTCCCGTCTTGGTGTCTTCCGCAAACTTTATAAGTGTACTCTCTATGCCATTATCTAAATCATTGATGAAGATATTGAACAGAACTGGACCCAGAACTGATCCATTTGGGACCCCACTCATTATGCCCTTCCAGCATGACTGTGAACCACTGATAACTACTCTCTGGGAACAGTTTTCCACCCACCTTATAGTAGCTCCATCTAGGTTGCGTATCCCTAGTTTGTTTAAAAGAAGGTTATGGGAGACAGCATCAAAAGCTTTACTAAAGGCAAGATATACCACATCTACCCCTTCCCCCTATCCACAAGGCTTGTTTCCCTGTCAAAGAAAGCTATCACGTTGCTTTGACACAATTTGTTTTTGACAAATCCATGGTGACTGTTACTTATCACCTTATTATCTTCTAGGTGTTTGCAATTGATTGTGTAATTATTTGCTCCCTTATCTTTCCAGGTACAGAAGTTAAGCTGACTGGTCTGTAATTTCCCAGGTTGTCCTTATTTCTCTTTTTAAAGATAGGCACTAGATTTATCCTTTTCATCTCTCCCATCTTCCATGACTTTGCAAAGATAATTGCTAATGGCTCAGGTATCTCCTCAGTCAGCTCCTGGAGTATTCTAGGATGCATTTCATCAGGCCCTGGTGACTTGAAGACATCTAATTTGTCTAAGTAATTTTTAACTTGTTCTTTCCCTATTTTAGCCTCTTCTGATCCTACCTCATTTTCCCTGGTATTCACTATGTTAGACGTCCAATCACCACCAACCTTCTTGGTGAAAACCGAAACAAATAAGTCATTAAGAACCTCTGCCATTTCCACATTTTCTGTTATTCTTTTGCCCCCCTCACTGAGTAATGGGCCTACCTTGTCCTTCATTTTGTGCCTTGGCCTTTCTAATTTTGTCCCTACATACTTGTGTTATTTGTTTATATTCATCCTTTGTAATTAAACCTAGTTTCCACTTTTTGTAGGACTCTTGATTTTTAGATCACTGAA
>NW_020682847.1:0-1522 GCF_002925995.2 Terrapene triunguis
CCTTTCCGTGGGTCCATATGATGAAGATGTCATCAATGTAGCGCAAGTAGAGGAGGGGCACTAGGGGACGAGAGCTGAGGAAGCGTTGTTCTAAGTCAGCCATAAAAATGTTGGCATACTGTGGCGCCATGCGGGTACCCATAGCAGTGCCCCTGACTTGAAGGTATAAGTTGTCCCCAAATCTGAAGTGGTTGTAGGTGAGGACAAAGTCACAAAGCTCAGCCACCAGGCGTGCTGTGGCCTCATCAGGGATACTGTTCCTGACAGCTTGTAGTCCATTCTCATGTGGAATATTGGTGTAAAGTGCTTCTACATCCATGGTGGCCAGGATGGTGTTTTCAGGAAGAACACCAATGCATTGTAGTTTCCTCAGGAAGTCGGTGGTGTCTCGAAGATAGCTGGGAGTGCTGGTAGCGTAGGGTCTGAGGAGAGAGTCCAAATAGCCAGATAATCCTGCTGTAAGAGTGCCAAAGCCTGAGATGATGGGGCGTCCAGGATTTCCGGGTTTATGGATCTTGGATAGCAGATAGAATACCCCTGGTCGGGGTTCTGGGGGTGTGTCCATGTAGATTTGTTCCCGTACTGTAGCTGGGAATTTCTTGAGCAGATGGTGTAGTTTCTTTTGGTATTCCTCAGTGGGATCAGAGGATAGTGGCCTGTAGAATGTGGTCTTGGAGAGTTGCCTGGCAGCCTCCTGTTCATAATCCGACCTGTTCATTATGACTACAGCACCTCCTTTGTCAGCCCCTTTGATGATAATGTCAGAGTTGTTTTTGAGGCTGTGGATGGCATTGCGTTCCGTACGGCTGAGGTTATGGAACAAGAGATGTTGTTTGTCCACAATTTCAACCTGTGCACGTCTGCGGAAGCACTCTATGTAGAGGTCCAGTCTGTCATTTTGACCGTCAGGAGGAGTCCACGCAGAGTTCTTCTTCCTGTACTGTTGGTAGGAGGGTTCCTGTGGGTCCGTGCACTGTTCAGTGGTGCGTTGAAAATATTCCTTCAGTCGGAGACGACGAAAGTAGGCTTCCAGATCACCGCAGAACTGTATCGTGTTCGTGGGGATGGTGGGACAGAAAGAGAGTCCCCGAGATAGGACAGACTCTTCTGCTGGGCTAAGTGTGTGGTTGGAAAGATTGACAATGTTGTTAGATGAGTTGAGGGTACCACTGTTGTAGCCCCCTGTGGCAGGTAGGAGTTTAGCTTACTGTCCTTTTTCCTCTGTAGAGAAGTGAAGTGTGCATTGTAAATGGCTTGTCTCATTTTTGTAAAGTCCAGCCACGTGGAAGTTTGTGTGGAAGGTTGGTATTGTATGAGAGTCTCCAGTTCTGAGAGCTCATTCTTGATCTTCTCCTGTCTGCTGTACAGGATGGCACTGCTATGGATACCCGCATGGCCCCACAGTATGCCAACATTTTTATGGCTGATTTAGAACAACGCTTCCTCAGCTCTCGTCCCCTTGTGCCCCTCCTCTGCTTGCGCTACATTGATGACATCTTCATCATATGGACCCACGGAAAGG
>NW_020682848.1:0-2820 GCF_002925995.2 Terrapene triunguis
CCAATGCTCCTATCCCAATCTCTACAGTGCCTCCTGCTGGGAGAGGCTGGGACTGGAGTAGCTGCAGTCTTCCACAGCACCAGCGCTCCCGTACCACTCCCTGTGGCGCCTCCTGCCTCCTCCTCCTCAGCCAGTACCTTACACACCCTCTGCTGAGAGGGGCTCACACTGGAGTATCTTTGAACGCCCTTTGCTGCCAGCCCTGCACCATTCCCTCCTGCCATTCCTACTGGCAGAGTTTGGGATCTGAACAGCCATGAACTCTCCTCACAGCTGTTGCTACTAAACTGCTCCCAGCAGGGGCGGCTCCTTAGTGGTGGTCCATCGAGTGCTCGCTGGTGGTCTGCGCAGAGTTGGCCGGTCACATGGGGCTGGCTCGCCTCCTTGCTTCCAGGTGCTACAGCAACATTAAAGGAAGCAAAACATACACAAAGATGTTCCCAATGTAGCTTTTCCTGGAAGCAACTGCTGTGGTGGCCACCGGAGTTTAGACATTGTGAGCAGGACCGGAGGGGAGGCACCCATCACCAATTGTAAAGATGTGACCCACCCTGTGAAAAAAATGTGAACTTCTGGCCTACAGCACCTCTTTGTGGGAGAAGCTGGGGCTGGAGAGAGAGAGAGTCCGCAGCATTCCTGCACTGTTCCTGGGAGAGACTTAGCTGGAGTTGTTGGGAGCTCTCATGGGCTGCTCTTTCTGCAACATTTTGCTAGCTGCTGGCAGATGCTCCCGTGATTGTCTGGGGCCTGCAGGCGCTGGAGGGTTTGGTGGTGCATGGGGGTCCCCAGAGAGCAGTTTGCTCTGAGACCTCACTGAAGCACTCAGCACACCCCAGTGATGTTGAGGTCCCTTTGGACATTCTGGGACGTATGTCCAGACTGAACCAGTGCCCGGAGCAGAAGAGCCATCCCAGAACAGCAAAAGGGAATGTCTTGGCCATTGCCCAGGGAGGTCACAAAACACACACACCTGGGAGCCTGACCCTTGCTTTACTGGTATGGGAGAGGCCACGGGGGAGGGGACAGGCTGTGACTCTTGGGACTGTCCCAAGCAGTGAGCTGTCCAGGGCTCATACCAGGAAGGAGCCAACCTAATAACAAGGTAATAATGAAATTTTTGGCATAAATGGAATGCCCCGGAAGCCCTGTCTGGAAAGGAATTGGGGGAGGGGCTCGCTTTCCTTCCTAGGGGTCAAATTGGAAAAAAAGTTCCACCCACAAAATAAGCCCCACCCTCCAAAGATGCTGCTCCCAGCAGATTGTGCAGCTGTCTGGGTTTGGGAAAGCGGGCAGATGTCACTGTGCTGCTTACACACAGCCTTGAAAATGGGATCTGGTTCAGCAACCACAGCACATAGAGACGGACTTCTACTTTTAATGACAGCTTAGATTCTGGAGAACAAGAAGGCCCCATGAAAGTGGTGCCAGTACAACATCCTGGCCCAATCCAGGGCCTTGGGTCTTCCAAATTCTCCTGCAAGCAAATGGGATTGGAGAGAAATTGGGGGAGGTGAAATCCTCCCCACTGCTCCATGCGGGAGGCCCAAAGGGAACTGTCATACATTCAATGGCTAGATAGAGCCATGTACAGATTAAGGACACTTTGAGCCATGCAAGAATGTCAGTGAGGGAAGGTACATTTTCTTTACAGGAAAGCAGCTGCCTAGTGAGACCACTGAGCATTACGTTCAAGTGCTACATAATAAAACTGTCATGTGAATCTGAACAGACTAAGCAGACAAGTTATTTGTAGTACAATTGATAGATCAAAGCAACGTTACTGTTAGAAACTGAACCAGAATCATAGAATATTAGGGTTGGAAGGGACCTCAGGAGGTCATCTAGTCCAACCCCCTGCTCAAAGCAGGCCCAATCCCCAACTAAATCATCCCAGCCAGGGCTTCATCAAGCCGGGCCTTAAAAACCTCTGAGGATGGAGATTCCACCACCTCCCTAGGTGACCCATTCCAGTGCTTCACCACCCTCCTAGTGAAATAGTGTTTCCTAATATCCAACCTAGACCTCCCCCACTGCAACTTGAGACCATTGCTTCTTGTTCTGTCATCTGCCACCACTGAGAACAGCTGAGCTCCATCCTCTTTGGAACCCCCCTTCAGGTAGTTGAAGGCTGCTATCAAATCCCCCCTCGCTCTTCTCTTCTGCAGACTAAATAACCCCAGTTCCCTCAGCCTCTCCTCATAAGTCATGTGCCCCAGCCCCCTAATCATTTTCGGTGCCCTCCTCTGGACTCTTTCCAATTTGTCCACATCCCTTCTGTAGTGGGGGGACCAAAACTGGACGCAGTACTCCAGGTGTGGCCTCACCAGTGCTGAATAGAGGGGAATAATCACTTCCCTCGATCTGCTGGCAATGCTCCTACTAATACAGCCAAATATGCCGTTGGCCTTCTGGGCAACGAGGGCACACTGTCGACTCATATCCAGCTTCTCGTCCACTGTAATCCCCAGGCCCTTTTCTGCAGAACTGCTGCTTAGCCAGTCGGTCCCCAGCCTGTAGCGGTGCATGGGATTCTTCCTTCCTAAGTGCAGGACTCTGCACTTATCCTTGTTGAATCTCATCAGATTTCTTTTGGCCCAATCCTCCAATTTGTCTAGGTCACTCTGGACCCTTTCCCTACCCTCCAGCGTATCTACCTCTCCCCCCAGTTTAGTGTCATCTGCGAACTTGCTGAGAGTGCAATTAATCCCATCATCCAGATCATTAATAAAAATGTTGAACAAAACCGACCCCAGGGGCACTCTGCTTGATACCGGCTGCCAACTAGACATTGAACTGTTGATCACTACCCGTTGAGCCGAC
>NW_020682849.1:0-1814 GCF_002925995.2 Terrapene triunguis
GAGTGGGGGCTGGTGGGTTAGAGCAGGGGGGGCTGGGAGCCAGGACTCCTGGGTTCTCTCCCCGCTCTGGGAGGGGAGTGGGGGCTGGTGGTTAGTGCAGGGGGGACTGGGAGGCAGGACTCCTGGGTTCTCTCCCCGCTCTGGGAGGGGAGTGGGGGCTGGTGGTTAGAGCAGGGGGGGCTGGGAGCCAGGACTCCTGGGTTCTCTCCCCGGCTCTGGGAGGGGAGCGGGGGCTGGTGGTTAGAGGAGGGGAGCCAGGACTCGAGGGGGTGTCTGTGAGGCTGGGGCGTGACTGGGGGTGTCAGTGGCACCCTACTGACTCGCACTCACCCCGTCCAGCGGCACAGGAACGTTGTGTGTCTCCGAGTCCCGTCGGCCGAGGCGTCTCTGCGGCCGGGCACGCTGGCGGGCCGGGGAGCGGCTCCGGGGGCTGTTGGTGCTGTGCTCCTCCGCTGGCCCCACAACAGGGAGGTTTGGGTTACGGGGGCTCCTCGCTCCCGACTGGGGACCCCAGGGGGCCAGGCACCGCGCAAACCCAACCCCCACGCCCCTCCCAGAGCCAGGAGGGAACCCAGGAGTCCTGGCTCCCAGTCCCCCGTGCTCTAACCCACCAGCCCCCACTCCCCTCCCAGAGCCAGGAGGGAACCCAGGCGTCCTGGCTGCCAACCCCCCTGCTCTAACCCACCAGCCCCCACTCCCCTCCCAGAGCCAGGAGAGAACCCAGGAGTCCTGGCCACCAGCCCCGCCCACGTAGCCCCCCCAGTGCAGTGGGTCGCTCACCCCAGGGGGCTCCTTGTTCGGGCCGGGAGAGGGGCTCCGGGAAGCCCGAGTCGGCGAAGTCGGCACTGCCCTGGCTGGGGTCCGGGCCCCGCTGGGCCAGCAGGCGCTCTGCATGAGGGAGGGGGCAGTGGTTAGCCCATGCCCCACCCCTTCCTAGCCCTGCCCATACAGCCATGCTCCGCCCACTTGTCCACGCCCACTGAGCCTTAGCCCCGCCCATTCGGGGTGTCCTGCCCACATTGTCGTGCCCTCTGCCCACTGCATTCGCACAGGGACTGTCCCCCATTCTCCGCCCCCTTCTCTAGCCCCACCCCCATACCTGTCTCCTGCAGGATGTGCTGCATCTGGGCCTGGGTCTCCTGTAGCTCCCGCAGCACCTCCCGGCTCTGCTGGGCCACGTCACGGTAGGTGAGGACGCAATAGGCCAGGACGGCCAGCCCGGCGCCGGCACACAGCCTGCGGCATAGCCCCACCCAGCTGGCAAGGGCCTCCTGGCAGAGGGGGACCTGTCAGAGCGAGGACCCCCGCTCTCCGCCCAGAGAACCCCGGCCTCCGGGTTCCCAGCCCCAGTGTCTGGGCTCCCCCGCTCTAATCCACCAGAGCCTACTCCCCTCCCAGAGCCAGGGAGAGAACCCAGGAGTCCTGGCTCCCAGCCACGCCCACGTCCCACCACCAAAGCTGGGATGGCAGATCCCCAAGAAGCAGGAATCCAATCTCCCCACCCTGGCTAGAGACCCAGTGACTGCTGAGCCCAGCGGTGTGTGGGTGGGGTGTGTCTGAAGGAGGGGTCACCCCAGCAGAGGGTGTCCGGGGGGAAGGGGGCGGTGCTGGCCGGTACCGTTGGGTCTGAGCCGGCCTCAGTGTTCTCCAAGACGAGTCCACTGACCACACGCTCCAGGTAGACGTTGCCCCCAACCAGGCCCAGCAGGATCAACCTCGGGCAGAAGAGAAAGGGGATCACAGGAGGGGACAAGCCCGAGCCCCATTCCCCACCCCCCTGAGCTGCCAGTCCCCGCCCTGGGGCCGGGTGGGAG
>NW_020682850.1:0-1828 GCF_002925995.2 Terrapene triunguis
ACCACTCATGCATTTGCTTCCCCTATCTATTTAAGTCTGACACTGTAGTTCTTACTTATTTCTGTATTATTTTTAGAAATGATTTTAGTTCACCTTTAAGTGTGACAATACAGTGCCACTTACATTCTGACAAAGGCCACACAAGGGTATAGTTATTGGGAAGAAATGTAAACTAAGGTGTGACTGACTCTGTATTTGAAATTGACCATTTTAGTCACTTGTAATTCTGCTTTATCAAGCCACTGCGTGCGGCAAATCAGTAAGTGCATTTTCATTTGTCAATACCTTGAGACTCCCAGGGACCTTAACAAATGTGCTGTCCATTTTTCTTTGCAGATTGAGCATAGTGGTCCTTAGCAGTAATTTCCTACAAGAAAGCTATGCAATCAGAAAACCCTGATATTCCTCAAAACTCAGTGGGATATTTGTTTTTATGGCGTTGCCATTAGAACTCTCACCAAAGGCCACTTGATGGGGGATTAGGTTGAGAGCAATAAGTAATCCCCCTAAATGCTGGAAACCATCAATTAAAATAAGAATATATAGCCTCAAGCAGAAGCTTATTAAATGTGCAATAATTTTCTTTTAAAATATGTCATAGTCCTCACACCTTTAGGCTCCTTGGCTGGAGAGTGTGGGGAATCTTTCTGGTAAAGAGGCGTCTGTGTCTTTTTTTCACACACATCCCACCCTTTCTCCCCGGTTTTCAAGATGAATTTATCCTCCCCCCCCAAAATGTTAACATTCACTGAAACAGGGGTGTTCAAGAAGCTCCTCTGCAAGAGCATGAGCTAGCTCATAAGCGCCACTGGGGATTGGGGTGACTCCACACTGTCAGCACTTGCACATTGAGCTGTTGCTGATAAGGGCTGTCAGGAATGGGTGCCTGTGAATCAGTGATGAGAACAGTTTAACTGGTGGCACATGCTGGGATGTCATTGTTCTCAGACCCATTACAGGAAGGATGATTAAGACTTTTCTGACTGCGGAGAACTCAGAATTGTAATCATGATGTCATACAAACTTACCTCTTTTCACTGACTTTCCTTTTTTTCATAATTTAAAAGGCATTTGGGTTTACATTTTAAATTAAAAAAGCACAGGTTTATAGTTAACAATACACTTAGTAGTTATTCACTATAGCAGTTCAACATTTTCAAAGTGTTGAATAAACAGTAATTAACCTAATTCCTTGAATGCGTAATATGAGATGAATACATGCAGGGCCGGCTCCAGGCACCAGCTTGGCAAGCAGGTACTTGGGGTGGCCACTCCGGAGAGGGGCGGCAGGTCCAGCTATTCGGCGGCAATTCGGCGGATGGTCCCTCACTCCCGCTCCGAGCGAAGGCCCTTCCGCCGAATTGCCGCCGCAGATCACGATCGCAGCTTTTTTTTTTTTTGGCTGCTTGGGGCGGCCAAAACCCTGGAGCCGGCCCTGAATACATGCACTGAATAAATACAGGATCATTGTGCTTTCTCTCTCATAGAAGTAAGTAAGTAAGTAAGTAAGTGTGTGTGTGTGTGTGTGTGTGTGTGTGTGTGTGTGTGTGTGAGAGAGAGAGAGAGAGAGTGTATGTATGTGTGTGTGTGTAAGGGGCGAGGAGAAGATCGGCCCAAAGCTGCAATTTTCACTCAGGAAAAACGTCAATTGAAATAAATAGAAGTATCGCCTTTGTAAAGAAATCAATATTGTATGCCTTGCAACAATCATAAACAGAACTCCATATATTTTTTTAAAAGCACCCTTAACAATTGTGCAAATTAAACAGGGATTCAGTTCCTTTCACTAATCAAACTAGCTTTGTTGATGGTACATTTTATGTCTAGT
>NW_020682851.1:0-3795 GCF_002925995.2 Terrapene triunguis
GTTTTCTTTTTTTCGGGAAGGAATTTTTTCAGTGTGGGTTCTTTGGGAGAGGAGGGTTAGACATGCATGCCTAGATGCGGAATAGTGCATTGATGTGGTTTATCACATCACGGTAATTGGCCTCGGTAATCTCCTCGAATGTCTCATCCAGAACGTGTGCAATGCACTTGCGCAGGTTTATCGGGAGAGCCACCGTGGTCCTTGTCCCAGCCAGGCTAACATGTCCGCGCCACTGTGCCGCGAGGGGTGGGGGGGACCATTGCTGCACACAGGCAAGCTGCATATGGGCCAGGGCGGAAGCCGCATTGCAGTAGAAGACCCTCCCTTGCTTCCCAGGTCACCCTCAGCAGCGAGATATCGTCCAGGACAAACTCCTGTGGAAAATGTTGGGACAGTGTTCATTGTAGGTGCCCCCTGAAGCTGTTGGCTCTCCCCAAGGCACAGAAACCCAGAGGATAGTGCAGCCCTGAAACAATCAGTCCCCCTTACTCACCATTTTGAGGCTCCTTTGGGATATGTGTGCTCTGTTTCGGACGGGAAAATTATGCTATTGTGTAGACCCTGTGTGTTTTCTACTCCTTAAGTGTGGGGGGAATCATTACTCTGTCTGGTATAAACAATGCTGCCTCTGTTAAATGTTGCATTTTGCCTATACAGCTGCATCAACCTTGAGACCTCAGCCGTCCCTCTTATCGCCTGCTCAGAGACTGCAAAGACTCAGGAAGAGACCGCAAAAAAGCAAAGAAGACATGCTGCAAGAAGTGATGCGGCAATCTATTAAAGAGAATGAGAAAGCACAGAACTGGAGGGAGAGAGAAAGCAGGATCCGCCAGGAAAATGCAGCGCACCGGCGGCAAAGCACCGCGCACTGGCAGCAAAGCACTGATAGGCATAAGCATCCTGGAGCGCCAAGCAGACGCTATCCAGGAGCTGGTAGCCATGCAGAAAGAGGAGCAGTACCGCAAAAGCAAACGCCACCCCCCCTACCGCCCTTGTCCCAAAACTCTTTCCGTTGTGCCCCACTGTCACCTCCAACCCACTTTCCCCAACTTCCGTGTTCTTCACGCCACCTGCTGCCTCCAACACCAGTATCTTCACCTCCCAGCCCTGAAAACCACGACCCTTACCCTCTGCACTCAACCCCCATCACCATGCAATATAGCTGTCCTGAAGTGCAGCACTCACTGCACAGCACACCAGACAGGACATACGCGAATCTGTGATTGTACTGTTCCCCACTCCACCCCCTTGTTTCTTTTCAATAAATAATTTTTTTTTCTTTTCAATAAATGGATTTTTTGGCTTTGAAAACATTCTTTATTATTGCATAAAGTAAAAGACTCCTTAGCCCAGGAAATAAACAGGCACTGCAAGTCTGCTTGTCTGCTTAGCAAACACTGATTCCTAAAGATTGGAACTACTGCACTTCACTCCCGTGCAGGGCACCAGATATCACTGCTGGTTTTCAGCCTCAAATTGCTCCCTCAAGGCATCCCTAATCCTTGCAGCCCCGTGCTGGGTCCCTGTAATAGCCCTGCTCTCTGGCTGTTCAAATTCAGCCTCCAGGTGTTGAACCTCAGAGGTCCATGCCTGAGTGAAGCTTCCACCCTTCCCTTCACAATATTATGGAGGGCACAGCACGCAGATATAACCGCGGGGATGCTGTTTTCGGCCAAGTCCAGCTTCCCATACAGAGATCGCCAGCGGCCCTTTAAACGGCCAAAGGCACACTCCACAGTCATTCGGCACTGGCTCAGCCTGTAGTTGAACCGTTCCTTGCTGCTGTCAAGGCTCCCTGTGTAGGGTTTCATGAGCCACGGCATTAACGGGTAAGCGGGATCTCCAAGGATCACAATGGGCATTTCAACTTCTCCTACCGTGATCTTCCGCTCTGGGAAAAAAGTCCCGGCCTGCATCTTCCTGAACAGCCAAGTGTTCCAAAAGATGCGTGCGTCATGCACCTTTCCGGGCCAGCCTGTGTTAATGTCAATGAAACGCCCACGGTGATCCACAAGTGCCTGGAGAACCATAGAGAAATACCCCTTCCGATTAACGTACTCGGATCCTAGTTGGGGTGGTGCCAGAATAGGAATGTGCGTCTCATCTATCGCCCCTCCACAGTTAGGGAACCCCATTTATGCAAAGCCATCCACTATTTCCTGCACGTTACCCAGAGTCACGGTTCTTCTGAGTAGGATGCGATTAATGGCCTTGCAAACTTGCATCAACACGATTCCAATGGTCGACTTTCCCACTCCAAACTGGTTTGCGACCGACCGGTAGCTGTCTGGAGTTGCCAGCTTCCAGATTGCAATAGCCACCCGCTTCTCCACTGGCAGGGCAGCTCTCAATCTCGTGTCCTTGCGCCGCAGGGTGGGGTTAAGCTCCTCACACAGTCCCATGAAAGTGGCTTTTCTCATCCGAAAGTTCTGCAGCCACTGCTCGTCTTCCCAGACTTCCATGACGATGTGATCCCACCACTCGGTGCTTGTTTCCCGAGCCCAAAAGCGGCGTTCCACGGTGCTGAGCATGTCCGTGAATGCCACAAGCAATTTCGTGTCGTATGCGTTACGCGGCTCGATAGCATCGTCGGACTCCTCACCCTCACTCTCACTGTCACTTTGGATCTTAAGGAATAGTTCGACAGCCAAACGTGACGTGCTGGCGAGACTCGTCAGCAAACGCCTCAGCACTTCGGACTCCATTTCCCGCAGACAGATCGCGCTGCACAGAAACCGTTGAAAGATGGCGCCAAAGGTAGACGGAAACAAAGGGATTTCTGGGATGCGAAGCGATGCATCACGGGGCATTGGGACAGGACCCAGAATCCCCCACACCCACGCTCCCTTCCCACAACCCATGGCGCCAGAATGGGAAAAGGTGCTCTGTGGGATAGCTGCCCATAATGCACCGCTCCCAATAGCGCTGCAATTGCCGCAAATGTGGCCACGACAGTGCACTGGGCAGCTGTCAGTGTGGACAGACTGCAGCGCTTTCCCTACTCAGCTGCACGAAGTCAGGTTTAACTCACAGCGCTGTACATCTGCAAGTGTAGCCAAGGCCTCAGTATAGCCTTCTGACCCTGACTTGTGTGATCAGTTATAGTTTTCTAAACCTGACTTTTATAATCAAATTTAAGTTAGATTTAATATTATAACTGTTTTGTTTGTTTGGCTCCCCTATAGTTATTACCTGGCAATAAATAACTTCCATGGTTGAACTGGTTGCTTCTCTCCCCCCCCCCCCCCGCCCCCCCCGGTGTGTTTTTTAGCTTCCTCATTCACTCGGCAGCAACACTCCTTGTACCTAACCTAAAAATTCCTTGCAGCACCCAAAAATCCTGTGGGGTTTGCTCATCAAGTGGGTTACTAGAACAATTGTAACATGAAAGTGGGGATAGGGACATGCTAAACCAGGGACATACGAGGGTGGCAGCTTGGAAGTGCTGCTCGACCCAGTCTGCTGAGTCCAGGGGCATATAAGGGTGGCAGATTGAAAGTGCTGCTCGACCCAGCCTGCTCAGGCGTACTCTATTCCGGTGTGGTGCCCATGTCATATTAGGTTGACAGCTTGAAGGTGCTGTTCAACGCAGCCTGCTGAATCCAAGAGCCTATGAGGGTGACAGCTTGGAAATGCTGCTTGACCCAGCCTACTGAGTTCAGGGACATATAAGGGGTCAGCTTGGGAGTGCTTATTAACCTGGTCCTCTCAGATGTGCTCTGTTAATTTGTGTGTGTATGCGTCTGATTCTGGGGCTGGAAGAACCCAGCCCTGGGGAACAGGGCCGGCTTTAGA
>NW_020682852.1:0-1023 GCF_002925995.2 Terrapene triunguis
AAACTCACTAATCATAGCTGGGTAAGATGTTCCTACCAACAGCATACCGGCGAAGGCTGTAAGGCAGTTGGACAAGATGGGTTCTTTGATGCCCTCTTTCTAAGTTGCCAGCGAGATAATACCGCCAGTAAGGATCACGTGGTACGCTGGTATCAGTGGGCATGGCAACACTCTAATGGAACTCGGGTAACCCATTTTAACCATTTTTGGTCTACTACCAATAGCCCTAAATTTGGTTGTAATTGTGCTTGGAGGGAAGGGGCCGGGGCATGGAAATGTGACTATTGTAATCCTGACGGTACATCTATTGTACTAGGAGGGCCCCTGGAGATGGGTAACCCTTTGTATTATGAAGAACCGGGCCCCGAGGACTACCCCGAGACCTGGGATGGCCCCTTTGCGAATGGACAATGGGCCCTAAAAGGCCATTACTGGATATGTGGGCAATACGCTTATTGAAGATTGCCTCCGAATTGGTCAGGAATATGTTATATTGGGTACATTAGGCCCTTGTTCTTTCTATTACCCCAAATTCAGGGAAATAAATTAGGAATTAAGGTATATGACGACTTGATTAGGGAGAGGCGGTCCGTTGACCCCGCATTGACCGCTGGAAGCTCCCAAACGTGGGGAGCTCAAGAGTGGCCCCCTGAGAGAATTATAAAACATTATGGTCCAGCTACATGGAATCCTAATGAGTGGATCTCAGGGGCAAGGGAGCCCATTTACAACTTGAATCGGAGAATTAGGCTGCAAGCCATTTTAGAAATAATAACTAATCAGACGGCTGCAGCTCTTGATCTTTTGGCCGATCAGTCCACTCAGATGAGGAGTGTGCTCTACCAGCACCATCTAGTTCTTGATTATTTGCTGGCAGAAGAAGGGGGAATCTGTGCAAACATGGGGTGGGTGGAATATGGACTGGTTCACGTCCTGGTTACCGCAACTGGGATGGCTTCGAGAAGGCCTTCTTCTCTTTATACTCTTTATTACAACCCTATTAACCCTAGCTTGCTTTGCTCC
>NW_020682853.1:0-2306 GCF_002925995.2 Terrapene triunguis
TGGTTAGAGCACATTCCTGAGAGGTGGGGGACTCCTGTTCAAATCTTCGCCCCCCCCCACTCTGACTATGGGGGGAATTGAAGGTATGTCTCCCACATTGTAGGTGAGTGCTCTAACCAAGGAGCCACGGCCAGCTCTAACTTTTTTGCCGCCCCAGGCAAAAAAGAACAGCCCTGCTGTAACAGCCCCGGCCCGCCCCAGCGCGCTGGTCGCCGAGCACCGGGCCGCCCAAACCCCCGCCCCCCCCAGCGCCGGGCCGGGCAACCCCCCGAGCGCCGGGCCGGGCTGCCCAAACCCCCGCCCCCCACAGCGCCGCGCCACCGAAACAAAAAAAAAACCCCTCGAGGGCTGCCCCGCAAACAAAAACACTGCGAGCATCCCCCGCCACCCTAACATTGGGCGCCCCTTATAAGGTGCCGCCCCAAGCACATGCTTGGTTGGCTGGTGCCTGGAGCTGGCCCTCAAGGAGCTAAAGGTTATAAGGAGGGTGGTGACAGCACCACCTTCTCTGGCCATTTTGCGTGGAGTGAGACAACCGCCTAAGCCATTTTCACAAGAAACACCTTCGCTACCAGATTCCAGGAGAGGGGTTTCTGGTTGTGAATCGGTAGCAGAGAGAGGCACCTCCCTGCAGCCTGGACCCAGGTGCCTATGTATGTGAGAGGGGCTTAGCACATACTCTTGTCATCATCTCCAATGGGCTAGTTTAGGCATTTCCCTCCTAGCATGCTGGCTTTTGTGAATAGCATGCTAAGTCTCTCCCCATTCATTGTATAGGGAGCCCTATGCACCTAACTCAGGCTTTGTGAATCACAGTGTTGTTCCTACGACTATCCCAGTGCCTAATACTTAGGCACTGTGACACTCAGCATCAGCATGCCTAAGTTCCTTTGTGAATCTAGTCCTAAATCCCTCCTGATGTTTCTTTCCCTTCCTAACCTGACTTGCTTCAAGAGGGACAGACAGCCAAACCTGAACCTGATTGTGGCTTCACAGATTCTCCAGCTGCCTCTCCCTCCTTCCCTTCAGCACTCATCCTGCTTTCTCAGCCATCCTCCCTCCAAAGCCATCTACACTGCCATTTTGTTCTCTCTTCTACCTGACGGGTTCCAGATACATCCCCTAGCTGACCTTTCGCCCACTTAATAGCACTGTAGGAACTTCCTCAACTTCTCTCTCCCTACTGGACCTGCTACCAGAGACGACACCTCCCCTGTCCAGGACCTTTTCATTCTTCCATGCAACCTGGTACATAAATCCACTGAGCCTTTCAATGCTGCCTTCTTTCTCCTCTTAACCTAAACTTCAGAAACCTCATCCTCCAACAACGAAGCCATTAGTTCCTTCAGTGGCCTTTTTCCCTATTCCACCATAACTGGCTTCTGAGATAATCCTGTGTCACCATTAGTAATTGCTGTTTGCCAGTTTAGAGTAGCCTATGCTTTTCTCTCCTCTCCTGCTGTGATATAAGTTTTTATGTGCGATGTCAAGAAAATGGAAAACCATTTCAGCTTTTTACAAGCCTTGATGCTTTCAAAGTTCTGAAGTTTTGAAACAAAAAAGGCAGTCAACAAAAGGGAGATCAATTTCCTTCTAGAAAGTCCCTAGAAAAATCAAGAAATGAAACATCTGCTAGAGCATTAATTTAGTTTTTAGCATAGCCTCTTTACATTAACATTGTGACACAGTTTTGCATTCACCCGAGCCTGATGTGCCATGTGGAAATCAGAGATGTAGAAGAAGAAATGAGGCGCTCCACCATAGTTTGACCTTAACAAGTAGAAACTTGGAAGCAGTGTATGTTCTATTGCTGCAGCTCTTGGTGCTTTTAAAGAAAACAGAGTATAGATTGCTGAAGAACTGAGTTAATTTCAATCACACACAATGCATCAAATCTAGAAGTCCAGTTAAATTTTTTTGTGAAAGATACAGAATCCAAATAACTAAAGACTCATGTAATTGCACAAAGTGTTGTAATAAGCTGAGTGAAACCTTATGTGTTGAGTTTAAAACACCATTCAAATTGATGTGTGAAGGCACCCTTCATTTAAGATATTTGTAAAAGATGGTTAAGGGGCCACACCTAAATCAAGGCTGCCCAGAAGTTGTGATTCATGTAGGTGGGGGTTCCACTGGGTATTGTAACTGGGGGTGGGGGGAGGGCGGGTGTGTGTGTGTGTGTGTGTGTGTATGTGTGAGAGAGACAGAGAGAGAGACAGAGCACAGAAACTCAGAACAGACAAGAACACAGAGTGACAGGCAAAGGTAAAAAGCAATGAAGTCAAGCAGTAGCTTGTGAGCACAGT
>NW_020682854.1:0-1407 GCF_002925995.2 Terrapene triunguis
GCTTTTCCTTCAATAATATAGTAATAATATTTGCGAGACAAGGTGGGTGAGGTAATATCTTTTATTAGACCTACTTCTGTTGGTGAAAAAGACAAGCTTTTGAACTCTGTGTGGCTCAAAAGCTTGTCTCTCTCAACAACAGAAGTGGGTCTAATAAAAGATATTACCTCGCCCACCTTGTGTCTCTAATATCCTGGGGGGACCTACTTAGCTACAACAACACTGCAAAGGGTAATGATATTTGGCACTTACAGCACTTTCATTCATATATTGCAAAGCACTTTAGTGCACAGTAGGGCTAGTTGGACAGTTTCAAAATTTTGATGACATTTTGATGGGAAAATGAGACAAATTTTTTGTGAAAATCATGACTTGTTATCCAACCAGTTCTAGTGAGTAATCTGTATTATCTCCTTTTGACGGAAAGGGAGGCAGAGGTACAGAGAGATTCAGGCCAAAACTTGTGAACAGTTGGCAAGCCCAAGGAGTCTTTTCAGAACTGGGAACCCAAAATCTTGAGCTGGCACAAAGTATCCAGCCAATGGTTTGTTTCACTGCATTTTCACCCAGCACAGGGAAGTGTGCCTTCTACTGGGTCATCAATATCACTTCCCACAATACATAGGAGTTCCTCAGAGGCTCCCATCCAAGTGCTAACCAGGCCAAATGGTGCTTGGTGGGTGAGAGTTGGGAAGATCACAGCCTGAGGCTGCATGACTGCAGGTAGTTTCCTGTGAAGATTTTTGTGATTCCCCCCAAACACTCAGTTTCCACCCTCACCCTGTACCTTTACTCATCTGTCTATCTGAGATATCACGCCCAACTGTGCTGCCCCAACACAAGGTTGTTCTCAGGGTCTGTGGAGCACCATTTAAAGTGTGCCAGGGACATAGATTTGTCCCTGTGCCTGACCCTCGTCTTCCCCCTCAGGCTCTCTCTTTCCCAACCAGCAGCCTAACCCCTGAGGTCCATGAGCCCCTAAACATACACCCTCCTAGGGTTACCTACGTCCGGTTTTTCCCGGACATGTCCAGCTTTTTGGTAATCAAACCCCCGTCCGGGGGGGATTGCTAAAAAGCTGAACATGTCCGGGAAAATGCCAGCCGGGCACTTCCCCTCCCGCGGCTGCTCTGCTCCTCCCCTGACTCTTCGGCTCTGTTTAAGAGCCGAGCTGCCCAAGCGCTATGGGCTTCAGGCAGCCCCCTTGCCTCCGGACCCCAGCCGCCGGCTGGGCACTTTCCCTCCCGGGCTCCGGCGGCGCAGGGTCCGGAGGCATGGGGGCTGCCCGAAGCCGGTAGCGCTCGGGCAGTTCGGCTCTTAAACAGAGCTGAAGAGTCAGGGGAGGAGCAGAGCCTCCAGTCGCGGCGGCTCTGCTCCTCCCCTGACTCTTCGGCTCTGTTTAAGAGC